>NW_021703769.1:59109721-59188180 GCF_005190385.1 Monodon monoceros
CACACACACACACACACACACACACACACACACACACACACACACACCCTGATTTCCTGCTATCTCCCACACTGCCCAATAAGATGCTGAGTCGTTCTCTTCTAAGCATCCTCCTGTCACAACCCTCCCCAAAATGTGGTTTTGATATCCAAATCATTGTCTCTGCCTCAGATACTGTGTTAAGAACTACAGCTTTCTTCTAGCTGTCTGGTCTAAAAAATATTGGCTTGCTGTACCTGCCTTTGAGATTAAATTTTTTTAAATTGGCTAACACCACGGTCTCCTGTGTATGTGTAGGCAGTTAAGTGTGTTATTAAAATGAGATGGTGTTTTGCTCTTTACATATGACATGCTGATGCAAGCAAATTGACCACAAGAAGATACAACCAGGACCTTCTCTCATCAACATTTCCACATCTTCTCCCAACGTCTTGATGTACTTTTCAAATTAGACTCTCAAGTCCTTTTGGGTCTTGCCTCAATTTTTTTTTTTTCAGGAATAGGAGCACCGCAATTCTGGGCAAGCCAGTTGCAGAAGATGACACTGGATTTATTTCATGGACTTTTCTTTTTCTGCCCTCCCTGGCATTGATAAACAAGCATATACAAATGGACTAGATTTTCTTTTTTCAATCTAAGACAAAGATTCTCCTCTGTTGACAAATAGCAAGGGAGAAATCTAATTGCACTAACTGAGGTACTACACTTTTGTATCAAGAAATCCTCTATATTATATTGGATTTTCCCTTTTCAACAATCTGCCATTTGGCCCTTATTCCTGTCAGCACATCTGGCTGGTAGATGTTACACTAACCTGTTGTCTCCCTGGAGGATGAGGAGACACATTTTTCTAAAGCTGCTTCTAATGCCAACCTTTTTGCTCTCTGTTAAATAGTGACAGTCCAGGCTTGCATTCTCCAGCTAACATGGTTTACAGAAAATTAACCCACAGCTGAACCGGAGAACTCTCCAGTGAGGACAGATCAATGGTTTTGAGATTTTCTGAGTCAATTTAAGGAAAATGCATCCCTGAGGTTTACCACAACTACCCTTGTTCATTTCAGGGGGGAAGAAAAGGCTACTACCTTAAAACCAGATACTCACACAGACACATATACACAAGTTTAGCTATATTAGCACTGAAAAGACATACATGACATTCCCTCACTATTGGTAAGAGGCACTTTCCTGCTGACTCATGAGAGCAGCCAGACTCTGGTCCCCAAATGCGGGTGATCAGTAGAATCATTTGGAGGGCTTTTAATGAAGATAGATTCTACTGCTAGTGAACATGAGATCTATTTGTGCAAACAGTCCTCCCCCCTTCTTCTGGCAACAGGACACTTATTTCTTGGGGGAAACCCATTTACGTGACTTAGGTGGAGTCAACACTGACATCTCTGCCACAGGAATGGACATGTGACTCAAGCTTCACCTATCAGAGCACTATATCCTTCTGGCTACTGATTGGTTAAAAGATGGGCATGTGACCCAAGCTAGACCAATCAGATAGCTCCCAGAGACTTTTGCTGAAACCACCAGAAAAGATATACACTCCTATCTTTATGGATCACTAGCATAAAGACAAGGTGAGACAGAGCTGCTGGTGGCTATCATTTCATCATACGGGGAGCCCATGAATGAAGCCAAATGATAAGATAAAGAGCCAGGAGATAGAGCAGGGGTCCCCAACCCCCAGTCTGTAGACCAATGCTGGTCCACGGCCTATTAGGAACCAGGCTGCACAGCTGGAGGCGAGCAGCAGGCAAACAAGCGAAGCTTCTTCTGCTGCTCCCCATTGCTCCCCATCGCTCGCATTACCACCTGAACCGTCCCCCCCCGCCCTCCCCCCGCAGTCAATGGAAAAATTGTCTTCCACGAAACCGGTCCCTGGTGCCAGAAAGGTTGGGGACCGCTGAGATAGAGGAAAGAGAGAATCTTGAAGGCAGCATTTGAGTCCTTGGCTCTAGCCCGGCCTAAACCTAACCTTAGACTTTTTAGTTTTGTGCATAAATCTTCCCAATTCTTTTTTTTCCTTTAGGTTAACTTAGTTTTACTTGAGTTTCTGTCATTTTCAAAGTCATTCTGATTAACACACTGTGTTCTCATGATCACTCTAGTTGGAAGCCACTGAATGAGAGATAGCGATTTCTAAACTTTAGAATGCATGCAATTGAGACAGAGGGCTTTACAAAATGCTATTTCTGAGTCTTTCCCAGAGATTCTGATTCAGAAGGGTGAAGCCCAGAAATCTGCATTGGCTAAGCACTCCAGGTGATTCTCACATGGGAGGACACTCTGGGAATCACAGAACTAGAATAACCTCATAGGCTATAGCTTCAGAATGTAGGAAGGTGACTAATTGATTGGGTGCTTACCATGAGCCATAACTCTGGGCCAGGTTCTGTCTTAACCTCATTTAATCCCTAGAACAACCTAGTGAGGTCCCCCCAAAGAGAAATAAGATCTCTCCCCTTAGACATGCAAAATGATTTTGGATTGAAGTAGAACAGCAATTCTACTCTTTAAACAAGGGCAGATAGATGCAAGAAATAAACGAACCCACTAAATTTTCATTGACTTTCCAGGTGGTGATAATCCCAAGGATACATGTAATTAGGAGAACTTAATTGATTACTTCAATGGAACCTACTGGTCTTATGCACATCGGACAAGAGAAGAAAATGCATCTTTCAATAGACAGAATCATTAGCAGGTTAGAGTCTAAGTAGTAGATTCAAGAGTTGAAGCTGTGAGAAGCTGTCCTTATATCAGCCATGATTTGAATCATCCCGTTTTGTGAAAACCTAGAACTGGGTCTTTCTTTTTTTTTTTTTCCTTTACAATGGTGTGTTAGTTTCTGCTTTATAACAAAGTGAATCAGCTATACATATACATATAACCCCAATATCTCCTCCCTCGTGCATCTCCCTCCCACCCTCCTTATCCCACCCCTCTAGGTGGTCACAAAGCACCGAGCTGATCTCCCTGTGCTATGCGGCTGCTTCCCACTAGCTATCTGTTTTACATTTGGTAGTGTATATATGTCCATGCCACTCTCTCACTTCGTCCCATCTTACCCTTCCCCCTCCCCGTGTCCTCAAGTCCATTCTGTATGTCTGCGTCTTTATTCCTGTCCTGCCCCTAGGTTCTTCAGAACCAATTTTTTTTTAAGATTCCATATATATATGTGTTAGCATACAGTATTTGTTTTTCTCTTTCTGACTTCACTCTGTATGACAGTCTCTTGGTCCATCCACCTCACTACAAATAACTCAATTTCGTTTCTTTTTATGGCTGAGTAATATTCCATTGTATATATGTGCCACATCTTCTTTAACCATTCATCTGTCAATGGACACTTAGGTTGCTTCCATGTCCTGGCTATTGTAAACAGAGCTGCAGCGAACATTGTGGTACATGACTCTTTTTGAATTATGGTTTTCTCAGGGTATATGCCCAGTAGTGGGATTGCTGGGTCGTATGGTAGTGGAACTGGGTCTTTCTGAAGCTGGTCTTGAATCAATGGTTTTTGTGCTTTTGGTTTCTGATTTTGAGTTTAAAATTATATGAATGGGGCTTCCCTGGTGGCGCAGTGGTTGAGAGTCCGCCTGCCAATGCAGGGAACGCGGGTTCATGCCCCGGTCGGGGAAGATCCCACATGCCGCGGAGCAGCTGGGCCCATGAGCCATGGCCGCTGAGCCTGCGCGTCCGGAGCCTGTGCTCCGCAACGGGAGAGGCCACAACAGTGAGAGGCCCGCGTGCCGCAAAAAAAAAAAAAAAAAAAATTATATGAATGATCGCCTGAGGCTGAATTCTACAGAAGAAGACCCTGAGGTGAGAATTCATATGTAGTTGTTTTATTAAGGAAGCACTTCCCATAAAGTAAGGACAAGAAGCCAAGCAAAAGTGTGATTGTGGGCAAAGTTCCACAGAGGGTAACTCCAGCCTGATTCTGCAGGGGACTCTGGAGTGTAAGGTATACCTGAGTTTGTTCTGACCCAAGGCAAGAGAGCTGGCATTTCATACTCCTGCACTCATAAGTCCTTGACCAAAGGGAGGTAACCTCTGAGTACTTCTGGTTTGGAACATCCAAGAAAATCCGTTCCAGTAGCCTGAGATAGTTTTCCTCCTCTAAAGACTTCCTTGTGCATGGCACCAGGAGCAAAAGCACATCAATGCAGGCAAGGGTCACAAGATATGGTCAAAGGGATCCAAGGGGATTTGGGTGGAGCACCAACAGTGCCTTGTGGGACTCAATAAAGCCATGTTTGATTAAAGAAAACTTGTGGATTTATTAAAGTTACAAAAGTAAGGCATGCCACAAGAAATCAAGTAAGAAATGAAAATATTAAATGGAAAAATCTCCCTCTTAAGTAGCACTGCCTAGAGGTAACCAAATTCTAGTAGTCTATCCTATTTATTCTTCTCTTCATTTAGCGAGTTTCC
This sequence comes from Monodon monoceros, assembly GCF_005190385.1. NCBI lineage: Eukaryota > Metazoa > Chordata > Mammalia > Artiodactyla > Monodontidae > Monodon > Monodon monoceros. Next base: position 59,114,171 of record NW_021703769.1, read on the forward strand.
TATTTATGGACATTTGGGTGGTTTCCAATTTTTCACTAATACAACGTTACAATAAACTTTTTTGTCTATAGTCTTGTATACAAGGATAGAAGCATCTTTTGCGCAAAGATAGATTCTTAAAGGAGAACTGTTGATCAAAAAGATACATGTACCCCAATGTTCATAGCTGCACTATTTACAATAGCCAAGATATGGAAGCAACCTAAATAAATGTCCATCCACAGATGAATGGATAAAGAAGATGAATGGAATATTACCATAAAAAAGAATGAAATAATGCCATTTGCAGCAACATGGATGGACCTAGAGATTATCACACTAAGTGAAGGAAGTCAGACAAAGACAAATATCATATGATATCACTTATATGTGGAATTTAAAAAACGATACAAATGAACTTATTTACAAAACAGAAATAGACTCACAGTCATAGAAAACAAATTTATGGTTACCAAAGGGGAAGGGGGGGGAGGGATAAATTAGGAGTTTGTGATTAACAGATACACACTACTGTATATAAAATAGATAAACAAGGACCTGCTGTATAGCACAGGGAACTATTCAGTATATTGTAATAACCTATAATGGAAAAGAATCTGAAAAAGTGTATTCATATCTGTATCTCATTTTGCTATATACCTGAAACATTGTAAACCAACTATACTTCAATTTAAAAACTTTATTATTTTTATTTTTTTATTTTTGGCTGCACCATGTGGCTTGTGGGGTCTTAGTTCCCTGACCAGGGATCGAACCTGGGCCCTTGGCACTGAAAGCGCGAAGTCCTAACCACTGGACTGCCAGAGAATACCCACCACCCGCCCGCAAAAAAAAAAAAAAAAATTATTATTTTTTTTTGGAAGGAGAATCCTTGATACCAAAATTCATGCAGTAAATATTTTGGAAGATGGAGTCAAATGTTCAGCACTACCACCCCCCCACTCAGCACACACCCTGCAAATGACGGTGCTCTCATATACTTTCACCAACAGGGATTGAATGCCCATTTTCTCAGTTATTTTACTCTTAAATGAAGAAAAGTTTTAAAAGGTTGTCCATATATATCATTGTATTTATTGAATTGGCCCCGTGTATAAACCAGCTGTCAGGCATCAAGCCTCAGCCCTGTCAGTATCATCTGTCTTAGAATCCCCCCTTGTTTAAGCTCAAGCTTGAGTCCTTTTTTTCCCAGCTATTTTAAAATGCATAATTCATTGACTTTTCGTACCTTCACAGTGTTGTACAACAATCACAGCTCTCTAGTTTCAGAACATTTTCATCACTCCAAAGAGAATCATTGTTAACCAATTTTATGTGGTGCTGAGTGAGCATCTCCTGCTTATTGGATGTTTTGGGGAAGGAACAATGCACATTTTGAGTAGAAAAAGTGACCATTATTGAGATTAGAGCTCTGATGATCTTTCTCCTTCTGTGTTATGGAGTTTCTAAGACTTCATGTGCTCCTTTCAGCACTTGGAGACTTGCCAAATGTGCTACTCTTCTTAAAGAATCCCTATTGGCCTGAATAATTTAAAACCCTGGGCTGGGATCTTTCTGAAAAAACACGGTTCACTCTCATAGTTTCCTCTTACCCTTCTAGCCTAGTCTTCCACTTCATTCTACCATGTAGCCCCACTAAGCACCAGTGTTCCTTTGCTCCCTGTCTTTATTTGAAGTGTTCTCTCTGCCCAGAATACACTTTCCCTGGGACACCCTACTCATTTTTCAAAGCCCATCTTCAGGGTCACCTCCTCTGTGAAGTCTTCCTTGATATTGATTCCTTTCTCCCATTTACACCCACAGGGCATTGTTTAAACCTCCTCTTTCAGATGATCTGCTGTTGGAATGGCTTAACTGTGTGTCTTTCTCCATCTCAATGTGAGCTTCCTGATGGTAGGGACATTGCCCTACTCATCTTTCAGTTGTCCTGTACTTCCTAGCTTAATATGTGTTTTCTGAACTGAATTTGAACCGTGAACATGCTATGAATATTTTTTCTTTTTAAAATTAATTAATTTATTTTTGGCTCCATTGGGTCTTCATTGCTGCAGGTGGGCTTTTCTCTAGTTGCGGTGAGTGGGGGCTTCTCTTCGTTGCAGTGCGCGGGCTTCTCATTGCAGTGGCTTCTCTTGTTGTGGAGCATGGGTTCTAGGCGTGCAAGCTTCAGTAGCTGTGGCACGCAGGCTCAGTAGTGTGGCCTGTGGGCTCTAGAGCGCGGGCTCAGTACTTGTGGCTCATGGGCTTAGTTGCTCCATGGCATGTGGAATCTTCCCCGTCCAGGGCTCAAACCCGTGTCCCCTGCATTGGCAGGTGGATTCTTAACCACTGCGCTACCAGGGAAGTCCTACTATGAATTTTGGTAACATTTAATTTTAAAAAGTTATCTCAGGAAAAAAAAAACTGATTCATATAACTGGGGAAAAAAATACTTGCCTTAGGGTTTTTCTGGGTGAAAGAAACCAAAATCTGTTTAGATTAGCTTAGGGGTAAGTGGGTTTTTAAAGAAAGATAAAAATCCCATAAAATTCCAAGAAAAGCTGGAAATCTAGTTCTCAAAAGGAAACGAGCTAGGGTGGTACCAGCGATCTGGAGCAATAAGAATTTATGGACCTTTTGGCTAGTGATTATTTTTTTCTTTCGACTAATATTTACTGAGCACCTACTGTATGCCAGAATGGCGGCAGACCCCAGGCATGTAGCAGTGAATGACACTGTCACGATCTCTGCCCTCATGCTACTTTCGATCTGGTTGCTAAGCATTCACGTAATGGGCCTCTTCACCTGCATCCTCCCCCAATCTATGTTTCTTAGTTCAAGTTCTTGAGGGGGAATCGAATTGGCTTTGGGTAGTGTTATAACTGGCTGGATCCTTCTGGGTCGGGCATCTGGGGCCATCTCTGACCAGGTTACAGAGGGCAGGAAAGCAGAGACTTCTCTGAAGAGGGTCAAGGGCTGGTCAGGCACTCAAAGGTGCCTCTTGTAAAAAAAAAAAAAAATCATCCTTATTCTACAGGATTTGCAAATATATTATTTATGATTCATTTTCTACCTTTTAAGGCTCCAGATTCCAAAGATGACTGTAATAAAGAAAAGGCCATTTCATATTATGATGGTTCCATCATAGGTGGCTGTGGGAAGCCAGCACAATTACTGCTTTAATTTGAAAGTTCTGCCAGAGCAATTAGCTCTGCTGGTGAATTTTTGGAATTGGAACCTTAGAGAGCATCAAATTCTGCTGACCTATTTTCCAGAGGAAAACACCGAGGCCCAAAGAAGGGAAATGATTTGGTCAAGGTCAGGGATCTGTGGTCAGAGAGGCATTAGGAACGGAACTCAGGTGGCTGCTGCTGTTGAGATGTTTGATGCTCTTTTTTTTTTTATTTTTTTTTTTTTTGCAGTATGCGGGCCTCTCACTGTTGTGGCCTCTCCTGTTGCGGAGCACAGGCTCCGGACACACAGGCTCAGCGGCCATGGCTCACGGGCCCAGCCGCTCCGCGGCATGTGGGATCTTCCCAGACCGGGGCACGAACCCGTGTCCCCTGCATCGGCAGGCGGACTCTCAACCACTGCGCCACCAGGGAAGCCCGATGCTCTTTCTTTTCTTTTCATCTCTCCTCATCCATTCCTCCTCTTTCTTTCCTTTTAACACACTTTGATTACTTTTCTTGAATAGGTAAAGCATACAGATGGTTTAAAACACAGTACACAAAAGTATAAGGAGGAAAGTATAATAATTGTTCCTCCCTTCCAGTTCCTATCCCTAGAGGCCACCACTGTGTCTAGTATATCTTTCCAGAAATGGTCCATATATTCTAACAGTAAGTATGCTTTTATTTTTGCCTTGTTTTTTTTTTTACTATGTCTTGAAAAGTGTGTGTGTGTGTGTGTGTGTGTGTGTAAATATATATATTTAACATCCTGGGGATCAGTAAGGCAAAACTGTACAAGCAGAAGCAGGAAATCAAAGTCAGAAGAGATTAGGAGAAATATCAATCCCTATTCATCATGGGGCGGGGTGGAGGTGGGGATTAATGCTGGATTTCCCATTGTATGGAGATGGTATTTGAACTATTTTACTCAAATTACAAAGGGCATGGTGGACCTGGTAAGCAAAAGGATTTGGGGGAGGACATCCAAGGGTTAGTACCTGGGTTTCCTAGGCACTTTCCCTGTTCCTTCAGTCCTCCCTGTTTCATCTGTGTCCTGAATAGGTGGCTAAGCTGGTTAGGGTCTCTGAAGATAATATTGGTCATCAGAGTTGGTACAACAGATACTGATGGAGGAGACGTCCCTTTTGCCCTTGGTCAACAGTTGGAGCCCAGGAAGTCCATCACCAACTCCTACTGAGTCCACCTACATATTCAGTTAGTGCTCTGCCATGACCCTGGATTACTGCCTTTCTACTTTTCTTCTGGAATAAAGCAAATGACTGACTTCCATCTCCAGCATTGATTCCCCTGGTCTGTGCTCCAAGGAGCAGGCAGAGTCATCCTTCAAAAATGTAAATCTTGGTCAGGTCACACCTGCTTCTAGGCCACCCCAGTGCCCTTAAAATTCAACCCTCCTACCAAATCCTATTAGATCTGGACCTTGGCTACCTCTCGGTCTTAACCTCCACCCCCTCCCTGCCTTCCTGTCTTTTTGCCTAACTCATTAATGAGTGATACCTATCTGGAACTCAGTGTTGGCATGACTGCCTGTATTAGTTTCCTCTTACTGTTGTAGCAAATTACCACAAATTTAATGTTTTAAAACAGGAAAAATGTATTCTCTTACTTTTCTGAAGGCCAGAAGTCCAAACTGAGTCTGAATGAGCTAGAATAAAGGTATCAGCCGGGCTGATTTGTTCTGGAGGCTCCAGGGGAGAATCTATTCCATGCCTTTTCAGCTTCAAGTGTCCTTTCTCAGCTTCCTGGGCTTGTGGACCCTTCTTCATCTTCAAAGAGCATCACCCCAATCTCTGTATCAGTCATCACATTTCCTTTTCCTCTTCTGTAGTCAAATCTTCCTCTGTCTCCCTTTTATAAGAACACTCGTGATTACATTTGGGGCCCACTTGGATAATCCAGGGTAATTTCTCCATCTCAAGATCCTTAACTTAATCACATCTACAAAGTCCCTTTTGCTAAGTACTGGGTTTCAGCTTCCAGGGATTAGGACTTGGATATCTTTGGGGGCCATTATTCAGTCCACCGCCATACCTTCTTGAATCCCAGGATATATTAAATGTATTAAACCCTCCCCTGGCTCCCACAGGATGCTATACTTTTCCAACCACATAACATCTATTACACTTATTACAATGATCTGTTGAGGCAAGGACTGGTTATATACTGAGCAATTCTCTTTCTTTCTCTGAGCGCATAGGAAGACTACATTTCCCAGCTTCCTTTGTGCTTAAGTTGGGACCATGTGATCAAGTTCAGCTAATGAGATATGGTGGGAATGATGTATGCCCCATTCAGGCATGGCCATAAATTGCCTCACTCAATCTTTCTGCTCTTTCATCCACATACATGGCGCCACATGGTATCCACATGGCTAAAAGTAAATGATTTCAGAATGGTGGCGCTACATCATGGGAGGGACTTGGATTCCTAAGTCGTCATTTACTATGTTAAGCCCCTGAGATCTTGGGTTTGTGTGTTATAGCAGATGACCTAATCTGACTAATAAATTTGTTTTTTTTTTTTTTTTTTTTTTTGCGGTACGCGGGCCTCTCACTGTTGTGGCTTCTCCCGTTGCGGAGCACAGGCTCTGGACGCGCAGGCTCAGCGGCCATGGCTCACGGGCCTAGCCACTCCGCGGCATGTGGGACCTTTCCGGACCGGGGCACGAACCTGTGTCCCCTGCATCGGCAGGCGGACTCTCAACCACTGCGCCACCAGGGAAGCCCAATAAATTTGTTTTCTTGCTTCTTTTGTTTACCAAACTATAGGGTCTCTCTTATTTCTTCTTGTACCTACCTGTTCCTAGCACAGTGCTTGGCACAAAGTGATCATTCAATAAAGGGTTGTTAAGTGAATGAAAGGCAGTTGGATTCAGGACGAGGACATAGAGGGTTAGGTGAAACTAGGGGAAAGTGTAATTGTCACTGTGAGAAATGATGAGGGCTGAAGTGAAGCCGTGACAATGGGGATGAAAGGAGAGGAAGGATCTGATATTTATTTAGGAGGGAGAATTGACAGAACTTGGTGATTAATAGGACATGGAAGTTGAAATAAAAGATGGTATCAAAGACCTTCCAGTTTACTGGTTTGGACACATGGCTGGGCATTGATGCACTGAACTTTCAAATGTCCAAGGGAACATGTAGGTGAAAACACAGCTCTATGTGACTGTTGCTTATTTGGTTGCAGCACAATTCATGTATATAAGTTTCTCCTTGAATATTGATGGCTGGGCAATCTTGGTGATATGGAGATTTTTAAGTCTACTGTGGTTAGTAGTAATGGGATTTGAGATACGTGGTAGGTTGATGCTGTGGTCTGAACGTTTGTGTCCCTAACACATTCATATGTTGAGATTCAGCTACCCAATGTGATGTATTAGAAAGTGGGGCCTGTGGGAGGTGCTTAGGTCATGAGCATGAAGCCCTCATAATGGGATTGTTGTTCATACAAATGAGATCCCCCCGCCTCTTCCACCATGTGAGAATACGATGAGAAGGTGCTGGCTATGAACCGGGAAGAGGGCTCTCACCAGAATGTGACCATGCTCCTGCCTTGATCTTAAGAGTCCCCAGCCTCCAGACTGTGAGAAATAACTTTCTGTTGTCTAGAAACCATCTAGTCTAAGGTATTTTGTTATAGCAGCCCAAACAGACTGAGACAGTTGATATAAAAATAGCTGCCGTCATTCACACATCCTTGTATGCAGGCCCCTTTTCAATGTGACTTTTTGCAGCTTTTCCCATCAAGAGAAGAAGTCTATTTCTCTACACCTGAATAGGGACTGTTTTTTTTTTTTTTTTTGCGGTACGCGGGCCTCTCACTGTTGTGGCCTCTCCCGTGGCGGAGCACAGGCTCCGGACGCGCAGGCTCAGCGGCCATGGCTCACCGGCCTAGTCGCTCCGCGGCATGTGGGATCTTCCCGGACTGGGGCACGAACCCGTGTCCCCTGCATCAGCAGGCGGACTCTCAACCACTGCGCCACCAGGGAAGCCCTAGGGACTGGTTTTATGATTTGCTTTGAGCCAACAGAATGTGGCAGAAGTGATGGTGTGATTGTTCCGACCTGGGTCTCAGTAGGGCTTTCATGCCTTCTCTCAAAAGGAAACCTGCCCAGGCACCGTGTGAAATATCCTGGGCTAGCCTGAGGGCATATGAGAAACCTCATGGGATGGAGAGGAACTTTCCCAGCTGAAGGCTGTCCCAGACGAACCAGCACCCTGGTGACCTGGCAGCTAATAGCAAATCCATTAGTGAGTCCAGCCAAGACCAGAAGAACCATTGAGTTGAAGCCAATTTAAAAGTTTCCAATTCACAGAACTATTAGTTAAATAAATAGCAGTTGTTTTAAGCCACTAAGTTTCGGGATGATTTGTTACATGTTAAAAACTAACTAATACAATCTGTATTTATAGGTATTTGAGCAGAGAGACAGGGTCTGGGGAGTAAACAGCTGTGGGTTTTTCATCTAGTCTCAGTTGATTCCTAGGGGTAAAGCTAGTTGTTTTAACCAATGCAGCTAGCTGGAAAATTCATGACCCCAAAACCTATTTTGATTTCACAAGTATAGTTGGATGGACTTAAATTATTCAGATAATTGCTTCAACCTACCACTTTACTTGTAAACAGAAGCCACTGTGATGTTTTTAAATTAGTTGTCCCAGACTCTGGGATTTCATCTATAGTAAAATGACCAAAATTGGGAAGGATAGGTTTCCAATTCTTCGCTGGTAAGAAATATTTTAAAAATCACACACACACACACACACACACACACACACACACACAATATATAAATATGAAACTAACATGGAGTAACTCCAACATTACCTTAGAAAGAAAATTTTAATACAAATAGAATATATAACAATTAAAAGAGGTGTTTTTGAACACATTTCATCAGCCTTACTTTTTCTCAATTTTCTATGGCTTAGTGAAAACCTCGACACATATTGGTATTGTTCTGTGGACTAGCTTTTGAGAACTACTTTTAAAAAGGGTCTACCAAAATTCTGCCTGCTATGTTTCTGAGAATGCTTACACACGTTTAACTTAAATTAACGTAACGTTAACTCAAATGTCACCACCTCTGGGAAGTCCTCCTCTCCTGGGTTGGTGGAGCTAAACATCCTCCTCTAAGTTTCCATAAGCTTGACCTCTGTTTCTGCTGGAGTTGCATTACCTATACACAGGACCAGTTACATAATTGGTGGGACCACGTGTTCAAAAATCATTTGGAATTTCAAGAAGACAACTGTAGAGCATTAAACCAAGCATGGAGCCTTCCGGAGCATGGGTCTCTGTAAGGCTGCACAGATTGCACGCCCAGGAAAATTCTGCCCTGCCTCTATATTCTATCTCAACCTGGAGATGTTGTGATCCTGGAAAGCAAGATCTTGTCTCAGTCATCTGTCTCCTCAGTGTCCAGTGCAGTGCCTGACACATTGTAGACTCTTCAGGTTTACTGTAGTAAGAGTGAGTGTTTCACTGCTAAGTCTGAAACTGAATAATGGAAACCTCATTTAAAATAGAGTCTGGGGCTTCCCTGGTGGCGCAGTGGTTGAGAGTTCGCCTGCCGATGCAGGGGACACGGGTTCATGCCCTGGTCCGGGAAGATCCCACATGCCGCGGAGCGGCTGGGCCCGTGAGCCATGGCCGCTGAGCCTGCGCGTCCGGAGCCTGTGCTCCGCAACAGGTGAGGCCACAGCAGTGAGAGGCCCGCGTACGGCAAAACAAAAACAAAAACAAATAAAATGGAGTCTGGAGGCCAGAAGGGGGAACTCTCAGGCTCTACCCCTCCATTCAGTTACAGACCCCAACAGAAAGAAACATACCTTGCATTCCCAGCCGGAAGGTGTCACTTCTTTCCTACCCCAGCAGGCGGAAGGAAGATTTCTTCCCCCAACCCCAGCAACAAGCCCAACCAATGGGAACTGTCCAAACTCAGCCAGTGGGAAGCCACCACCACCCTGAATTCTCGCGATCCTTCGAGGGGACCTTTGTTCAAAGCACCGACTCCTAACTTCCTCCTTTTCGCTATAAAATAACACTCCTCTCCTTTGTTTGCTGGACTTGCGTAGAGCTTTCGCTTGTATCGAATTGCAGTTTTCTGATATTCCCAAATTAACGCATTTTGCTGGTAAAATAACTGGCTGCTTTACTTTTAAGGTCAACGTGAGGTTACTTTCACTGTGCTGATCTCTCCACACAAGGTATGGAATGTCTGTAATATGCCTGGGGAGAGGCACCGTTCTTATCCCCATCTTATAGATGAGGAAACTGAGGCTTAGAGAGCTTAAGTGACTTATTCGAGGTCATAAACCTCATTTGAGAAAGAGCCGGTATTTAAACATAGGCAAGACTCAGTGGTTCTTGATCAGTTTTGCCCCCTGGGGATGTTTTGTCAACAGTTTTTCGTTGCCAAAACTAGGAGGTGCTGCTGGCATCCAGTGGGTAGAGTCCAGGGATGCTGCTAAACATCCTACGGTGCACAGGACAGCCCCCCAATGGAGAATTAATTAACCGCTCCAAAGTATCAGCAGTGCTGAAGTTGAGAAACCCCTTCCTGTTACTAAAGCCGAAGCTTCCTAAACTTTGGTTTTCAGTACCAGCCATTTTATATTCTTTATTCGTATTTCACTTCATTAATAAATACTATATTTATTATTTTTAAAAAATTGACTTTAAATTGTTGTACTTGAAAGAATTAACTATACCTTAAACATTTAAGCCATGTGTTTGATGGGTCATTTTTTTCTGATACACATTGAAATAAATATGTCAGTGAAAAAATGTTGCCTGCCATGTCAGTAAACAAAGGACGTTGCAGCCATCAAGCCACTACAGACTTCCTGGACAACGAGCCCTGAAGGAACTCAGGATGGAGTCAAATGGGGTGCCCACTGCCAAGCCCTTAGCCACTGCAGTCAACTCAAACGGTGTACCCTGAGGGGATTCAGAATGGAGAAAAGCAGGATTCCGGCCCCAGATAGCTGAGGAGCATATCAAAAGAATGATTTCAGTGAGCCCAGACTCTTCCATCTTCCCAGACATAGAAAAGCGCTAAATTCATTAACTTGAGATATCTGGTTTTCTTTAATTAACAGTAATTTGTTTTTAATTAACTTTTTGGCTGCGTTGAGTTTTCATTGCTGCATGCGGGCTTTTTCTAGTTGTGGTGAGCTGGGGCTACTCCTCGTTGCGGTGCGGGGGCTTCTCACTGATGAGCACGGGCTCTAGGCACGTGGGCTTCAGTAGTTGTGGTGCACGGGCTCTAGAGCACAGGCTCAGTAGTTGTGGTGCATGGGCTTAATTGCTCTGTGGCATGTGGGATCTTCCCGGACCAGGGCTCGAACCTGTGTCCCCTGCATTGACAGGTGGATTCTTAACCACTGCGCCACCAGGAAAGTCCCCAATTAACAGTTATCTTTTGATGTACCGACTGCCTGGTCTTTGTTGCAAAAACTCCTGTATATTCTGGCTCCTCCCTTACCTCTTTGGAGCAGTCCCTCAGAGCGGTCTGAGAGTCCTGTCTCCCTGGCTTGAAGTCCTCAGATTGTCCAACCAAATAAAACATAATTCTCAGCTTTTAGGTTGTGCATTTTTTTCCTCACCAAATATAAAAGTGTTTAAAAAATCTTTGTTGGGGTACCACCAAAAATCATCTCACACACCACCTCTAGTCTTAAGAGAACCTTACTGCAGACCCACTTCACTTCTTTTATAAGGCTTCTCTTATCTTTTCAGAACAAGAGACTAAAATACATCAAATCAGTGTGTTGCTTGAAGCTGGCAAGGTACTAGCTACATTTTGGCTTCTGTTGGGGAAAGTCTTCGAGAGGATGTGACCACCCATTAACCAGAGAGCTGGACCTGGGCAATCTGAGGCTCCTCTCTCCCTCCTCTGTCCTTGAAATGTACATTCCACCCACTGTTCCCTCACTAGAAGCTGTTCCAAGGAGGCAAAAGCCTAAATAAACTGTTAAGATTCTGGCAGATGGGTGCAGAGATCTACTCCTCTTGCAGCCGCCCAAGACAAACTCTACTATAAGTTCCCTTGTTTATTAATTCTGCCAATCTGTAGTGGCTGCTTCTTTCTTCCCTCTCTCTCCTGAGATGGGCCAGTTTCGAATTTCACCCGGGAAGCTCCCTGAGGTTATAAACTAAAGCTTCTGTTTCAACTCTTTTATTTTTTCTCAAGGCTAACGGTTGCTTAGACACTGCTTTGAAGCCCTAAGGACCACCTGATGGGACAATTAACAAACAGCTCCTTGGAGTGAGGGCCACAGCCGCAAACAATCTTAATTTGTTGAGCTGCTTCTGGACATTGATTGCAAGTCCTGGTAAGCGAACATCCTTCGTTGCATTGCTGCGTCCCCTAATTGTTGGGGAGTACAATTGCATTCTCGCTGTTACATGCACTGCAGTCTGACATAATTAAGGCTAGAGCCAATGAGATTCTTCTTTAGATATTAAAAGCCCCTGTGTTGTAAATAATAATGTTATCATCTCTTTCATAGAAAGCACTTTCATTAAGAGCTACATTTTAATTTCAACACGTGTGCACGAATTCATTTGGGTAGTGGTAGGGGGTGGCATTTACTAATGAATTTTCATCTTCCATTAACTTGCCAGGTGTTTCAAATGCCCCCCAGCCTCCAAAGCCCTGAAAGAAATATATTCTCAATCACATGTTCCAAATGGGGGCATGTTCCCAATAATCACACATCTAGTACGAAGTAATGAATCTATTTACTGACTTGACATACCCAGAGGAAATCAACTTTTTTCCTTTGAGGAGTAAAAGGAACCAAGATGATTCCTCTCTCTTCTAAATATTTTTCAAATTCTTGGGAAATAGGCTCGGGCAGTATTCCAGGGGGCAGTGACAGCCACGGCCGGCGGGAGCAGGAAGGGAATTTGGTTTGGGCAAAGCTCATGGGGCTTCAGGTATGGAATGTGGTAAATAAGCCACGCAGAGTGGATTAGGTCTGCTTCTTTCTAAAGCAAGATCCCTGCACTCTCCCTGTGACAAACAGGGGGCAGTCTCTGTTAATTAAAGCTGGGAGCAGCCGCCAGAGCCAGTCTCCTCTGAGGCCCAGACTCAAATGTCCTGGTGACAGGCAATATTTTACAGAGATTGGAGGCAGATTCTGAAATGGACTTTTCTGTCTAGATTTTGTCTCTTTTCGCTAAGATTGTTCTTTTTAAAAAAAATCAAATTTAGAAGGGCCTTCAAACCCCCAACTCTTGCGGGAAGGTGTCTGTGACCTAGCCCTCAGTGGGTCGTTGCCCTCAGCTCTCAGCCGTGATGCTTGCTGGGAAGAGTCACGTGGGGTGCAGTGGGGTAGGATGGCAGGAGACCTGGGATTAGGAGCCCGGCACTCTGCATCCAGCTGTGCATTTCCCATTTGCTGGCCATATGACCTTGGACAAAGCCCTTATTTGAGCCTCAGCTTCCTGGACTGTTGCAAACATGCTGGAGCAGAGCTTCCTAATTCTGAATTAGTATGTGGAAATATCCCAACCCCTCTGCATATCTGTCTCAGCCCTAGGTGTTCCTTTCCTCTCTCAGTTTAAGACAGGGTCTTGCATAAAAGGTCTTAGTTCATTAAAACAGCCTGTACATATTTTTCAAGTGTTTCCCGTATCCACATTGTTCTAGATGCTGGGGGACCCTGTGAGAGTCAAGGCCCTTTCTGCCGTGGACTTTACATTTCAATGTGGGAAGACAGAAAAAAAAAAACCCATAATGTCAGGTGGATGGAGAGTCTGGAGGCCTATTTTAGGAAGGCGCTACCTGCGGTGGTTAGAACATAGGCTCCTGAGTGAAATTTCTTGGGTCAAATGCCAACGGCAGCACTTCCTTGCTGTGCTTCCTTGGGCACCTGGTTTAATTGCTTTGGGCCTCAGTCTCTCCCTCTGTTGTGTGAGCTTGGTAAGATTACCTAAAAGGTAGAGTTAAATGAAGTCAGTCATTCAGTGGTTCAGCACATATTCCCAGACTGTCTGCTAGATGCTAGGCACCGCTTTAAGCATCCTCGAGGAGGTGATTTTAGAACAAGCAAGCTTAGTGGGTATGTTACAAGCATTGAATAAACGTCAGCTGTGGTCAGCTCTCCCACACCAATGCCTGTGTTTGTAGAGACTTACACAGTGCTGGTGTGTGTGGGTGGACAGACAGTCCACACTGTCCTGTTTTGGGGATCCCATTATGATGAATCCGATGAGTTCAGACTACACAATCTCATGCCTTGTCCTGATGGCTTTAGTACATAATACAGCCCATAATTCAGTGAGTCTTCCAGGGCTGGTACACCCCTGGATACATTCTATCAGTATTGCCCTGGTGTGTTTTTGTTGGAATAGGGTCATTTCTGCAAGTCTTTGGGGGAGACAGTAGGTGACCGTTTCTTGAAAGAGAAGGCACAATTAGCTGAACTGCGTCTCATTCTGAGAAAACTTGCAACGGAGTCCCAATAAAACCCCATGCTTTTTCAGTTAAGGGGACACCCCCACCCCTGCCGTATGTCATTTTATATGTGGCCCAAGCTCTTGGTTCTTTGAAAATGCCCTGAGAAGCCCTTGACTGCAGCCAAATGGAGAGAAGGGTGGTGGAAACATTTCCCTGCAAATCGCCTAGCCTACTGCTAAGTGTATACTTAGTTAATGCAATTAAAAAACAAAACGCAGGGGCGTGTGGGGATCTAAATTTGGTGTAGCAGCTTTGGTACAAATCCTGTTTTAGGGGCTACTGGAGTCAAATTCAAGCCGAGGAGAGGAAGAAGTGGGAGAAATGGGAGAGGGCCGACGGATGGCTGGAATCAGCTGATTTGAGAGAGGGCAGGTTTGGAAACACTGACTGGCGACGGGAGACTGAAAGCCGAGGAAGCAAGGCCCGGCTCGGCAGCTCCCGGTGAGGATATTAAGGGAGGTGGAGGGTCGGTGGGGACAGGGACCAGCCGGCTCCAGGAGACCGATGCGCGCGGGCTCCAGGTACCGGAGGGCAGCTGAGGCCGGGCGCCAAGGCCTTGCGCTGCACCAGATCTGGGCGCGCAGAGGCGGCGCCGCGGTGTGCCCTCCTGTGGAGCGCAGGGAAGGCGGCGACAGCGAAGAGGGACAGAGTGGCAGGTCTAGGGGCCTGGGAGAGTCCCAGGGAAAGACGTTCTGGGACAGGCCATTGCCTCGGCCTTGGCCGCTTCCTCACCTTACCCCTGCGTTTCTTTGACTTTAGTTCATCCCGAGCCCCTCTCCCGGGGGTGCTTATCCTGGGCCCAGGCGCTTGCCACCGGCCTTCCCAGCTCAACCTTGGTCCTCGCCTGGGCCCCGGGAGTTGAGCCAAAAGGGTGGCGCCTCTGGCTGGAGGGCACAGTCGGGGAAAGGGCAGGGCGGCCCCGCGCCACCTGGGAGGGGTGATCCTGATCAGACTGCGCCCCAGTCTGTCTTGGAGTGGAAGCTACCTGGTCTGTCCCTCAACCCTTCGAGTCACCCCTTCCCTGGTGGGCCGACTCCAGCCGCAGCTGCTGCGCACGCTCCCGGGAAAAAGCCCCGGGCGGAGCCGCCTCTGCGCCCGGAACAGGTCTGAGCCGCGGCTCCCCTCCAGAGAGGGCGCGGGAGGTCCCGCAGCCGTTTCCACCTGCCGGGAAATCCGAGCTGTGCTTCAGCCTCTGCGGCTGCCGGAGCTCGCTCCTCTCCGCCCGCCAGCCAGGCTCAGCTCTGCACGCCCCCCAATTGGCGCCCGCCAGCCCGAGTCACCTCTCCCGCGCCCCCGCCCCTCTCCAGCTCGCTCCCGCCCCCTCGCCCCCCCCCCGCGCCTCCTCTGCCCGCCCTCCTCCCCTCCCCCTTCCCTCCTGCCCTCCCTTCATTCCACAAGTGTTGCTTAGCTCTCTCCGGCGCACTTGGCCAGCTGGAGAGGTGAGAGGGATCCTGCGAGCGGGCGCGGGGCGGCGAGTCCAGAGCCGCCGGCCGAGGGGAGGCGCGGACAGACCGACTCGCCCTTGCTCTCCGGCCCCCGCCTCCCCCTGTGGCCATCCGGACCTGCCCCCCGCGCTTGCCCCCCCCCCCCCCCCCCCCCGCCCGGCCGGCGCGCTCCTCCCCGACCGGCCCCTCGGCGCGCTGCGCGCTGGAGGCGAACGCGGGCTGAGCCGAGCGCAGTGGCCGCCGACCACCGAGCGCCCCGCGCCGCTCCCTGCATGTGCGGCCCGCGGCGGCTCGCAGCCCCCGGCAGCAGCCTCGGCAGCTTCGGCCGCGCCTCGAGAGGCGGCTGCAGCGGCTCCAGCGGCGGCCGAGCGGCCGAGCCCGGGCTGGGAAACACGATGCGCCGCGTCCTCCGGCTGCTCCTCGGCTGCTTCCTCACCGAGCTGTGCGCCCGCGTGTGCCGGGCGCAGGAGCGAGCGGGGCACGGACAGCTGGCGCAGCTGGGCGGCGTGGTGGTGCTGGCGGGGGGCAACCGCTCGGGGGCCGCCTCCGGAGAGGTCGGTGAGGGCGTGGGGGTCTCGGACGCACCCCCGACCCGGGCGCCCACGCCGGACTTCTGCCGGGGCTACTTCGATGTCATGGGCCAGTGGGACCCGCCGTTCAACTGCAGCTCGGGCGACTTCATCTTCTGCTGCGGGACTTGTGGCTTCCGGTTCTGCTGCACGTTTAAGAAGCGGCGACTGAACCAGAGCACCTGCACCAACTACGACACTCCACTCTGGCTCAACACCGGCAAGCCCCCAGCGCGCAAGGACGACCCCCTGCACGACCCCACCAAGGACAAGACCAACCTGATCGTTTACATCATCTGCGGGGTGGTGGCCGTCATGGTGCTCGTGGGCATCTTCACCAAGCTGGGGCTGGAGAAAGCGCACCGGCCCCAAAGGGAGCACATGTCCAGGTGGGCTGCCTCCCCCCCCCCTCCGGGCTCTCCCTACTCTCTCCTCTCCACCTTCCTGGAGGCAATGGCGCTCCCCCCGACCCTCGCTTCTCCGCGGGGGTATGTCACCCGGGCAGCCAACTTGGGCTGAGAGCGCAGAGAGGGGACGCTGCGCTCAGCACAGGTGCGGACATGAGCGTGTGTGGGGGTTAGGGGGTGTCTTCTCCTCCCCCGCCCTCTTGCCGCCCCCTCCCGCCGAGGCTTGCAGCGGGCTTGAGACACACAGTCCCTGGGAACCCGTGGCTCCGAAGTCTTGGGCTTTGGGGAGGGGGTCCAGCCTTCGGATTCCAGATACTAGCCTCTAGGTAAACAGGGGCCAGCGAGCCCGAAAGGGAAGGGGGGCGTGTGTGAGCTCGCGCGCGCGCGTGTGTGCGGGAGGGAGGGAGGGAGGCGAGGAGTGTGTGCCGCCTGCAACTCGTACGACTCGCGAAAATGTGGCGAGGGAGGTGGAGAGTGCGGGGAGGGCGAGAACAAAAGCTGTGCTTGGAGCGGCCGCCTCGCTTTCTCCGAGCTGCCAGGTCCCTGGAATTGGGACCTCGCCACCCCTCCCCTTAACCCCCTCGTCCCCCTCTCCAGTCGCCACCTCTCCCTGCCTGGGGCAGCGACCTCAGCTGCGCGCTGCCCCCCCTTGCCTAGGCTGGCGTGGCCTTCAAGGACCGGAGCCTTCTCCCCGCGCGCCTTCACCCCCCAGATACTCTGATTCGTCAACTTCCCCTTTTGCCTTGTTCATTATGCAAGTCCCAGCACGAGCAGGTCTCAGCAGATGGGAGAAGGCATTTGGGATTAATGGAGCTATTTGCCTTTTGCTTTTTTTTTTTAAGTATCTAAATCGATTCGCACAACCTAGCAACTTTGAGGCGGAACACGCAGACGCGAGGACGCAGCCCCCGGCCGGGGTGAGGCCTGGGGTTGGTGTGAGGTCCGGGCGGGCGGGCGGGCGGGGATGAAGAGCGCCGGGTGGCCTGCGAACAGCTGGATGACTGGGGCGCCAGGTTTATTCTTTTTCCGAATATGGGCAACAGAGTCGCCATGTGTTCCCCCCACGCCCCACCCAACACACACATACACACCCCGCACCTCCGGGTGCCAGTGTGCCCGCCTAAAAAAACCTCAACAAAGAGACCCACCAAAAATAGGCGAAGGAACATCACCACCTCACTAGTAATTATTTTCTACTTATACTCAGATTATCCGATTTTTTTTTTTTTTTCCAGATGGGAAGAATTTGGGGGAAGAGGTGAGGAAGTTCTTCTCGGTTTGGGTCAGTAGGGAGGTGTGGATGGATGTTGAGGTCTGGAGGCACAGAAGTAAGCTCCCAGGGCATTCAAGAAAGCCTGACCTACTAAAAAGAGTCAAGAGCAGGCCCCGCCCACCTCCCCGTAACCCCAAGGTGCCCGATCGCCAACCGCATGGGCCGGGTGGTTTCACTTCCCCCACTGTCCTCGCCAAGGGACTGTATTAAGGTGAGAGTGAGACACGGAAGCAGGGCTGCGGCAGCGACTGTTGCCTTGGTAGGGAGATTCACCCAGGGATATAGGTAGGCTGCCTTGCAGATTTCGGCTTAATTCCTCTGCTGAAATCTCCTTGGAGCCTTTGCCTTGCAAACCAGCTCTTACAGGAGCCCTCCTCCTTGTTTGGTTGGGATGGGGGTGGAGAGGCATGAAGAGGGAGGTGAGAAGGTGGAGAGGGGAGCTAACCTTTGGGCATCTGTGGGAGAAAGATGCTAGCTTCAGGCCAGCAGGGACTCAACTTCCTGGTCCTGCCCCCTTGCAGCTCTGTTTACTTCAGCCCAGCAGGCTGCAGCCACATTCCTCTGCAGGTATCGGAAGAGGTCTGCTTGGAGGTGAAATCTAGGCGTACCCAGTCCTGGGGTAGCAGAGCCTCAACACAGGCTCTCCTTGCATACATTTTGGGAATTCCAGAATGGAGTGAAAGTCTGTACTCCTGAAGAGAAAGGATGGTTGATTTTTACTTGCAACTCCTAAAGTATAGTTTTCAACCTCGGCTGATGTTTAGGGTCACCTGGAGTGCTTTTAAAAGAGTCCTCTTGCTGGGAGCCCCACCCTAGATGGTTCCAATCAGAACCTCTAGGGTGGGGCCTGAGCATCCATACTTCTGTATATCTCTCCAGGCTTTACAGTGTTCAGCCAATCACTGTCCAGGAAAAGGAAGTAACATTTGCTGAGCACAGTTCTGGGTGCCAGGCGCTATACTAGGGGTGTGTGTGTGTGTGTAAACATTCTCTCGTTTAGTTTGCACAGCGATGAGACAGGTGCTAATTTAATTCCCACTTACATAGGAGCAAATCATAGCTGAGGTTGGTGGCTTGCTCAAGGTCACACAGAAAGTTGTGCGATCCCTAGTCCCCTGGTTTCAGCTGTGTCTGGGGCAGATGTTTTCAGTTTGAGTGAGCGTCAGAATTTGGGGAGCTTCCTAAAATGCACAGTCTTGAGTTCGATCCAGAGAGATACTAAATCCATCCATCTGGGCCTCGGAAATCTGCATTTCACCACCTCCCTGAATGGCTCACGTAAAGTGGTCCACACTTGGAGAAACACTGGTCTTGATTCGGGAATATTATACAGGATTGAGGATGGATGAATTCATCCAGTGTGACTCTTACTTACATTCTATTGCTGGTTTTCCCCGTGTGTGTAGCCTTTATGTGTATTTCTGTGGTGCTGGGGGCCGCCCCAAGTTCTCACCAAACGCATCCTGCTCTGTTGATCATTTCAAGTCCCAGCCATGGCAGTGGCCTCATCCACTTTTGCCTGCACGGGGCCATGGGATGCTTGGGTGGGGCCAGCACACCACGCTCGGCATCAGAGAGACTATACGGTGGCTTCTAGGTGAAATTAACCTGCTGGCTGCAGCCACTTCATTTACTTTGTCTGCAGCTGCTAGGTCACTGGGATGTTCTTACCTCATCCGAAAGTTTCTTCTCCTCAAAGACTTAACAGCACGTGCTGCTCCCACGTCACACCCTGACTGGTATTGATGACCAGTGTGCTTGTGTTTGAGGAGGTCAGTTTCTAGGCTCAGAGTCCTGGGTACATCCCATGCTTCCCTTTGGGCTGATTAGGACTGAAAAAGGGGAAAGACAGCAGTTCCAGGAGTGTGCATGGACCTTGCTTGTGATGTTGGGAAAACTGTACAGATGCTCATTCAGCAGCTGTAACAGCTGCCACATTCAAGCACAATTTATTGGAAGAAGTGACTGCAAATGGTGGCCAGCTATGGGTACCAAACCATGCAGACCTGTTTTGTTTGGCCTGCAAGGTATTTCTATTTATGTATTCTTATTTTTAAGTTTTCCTCAATTTGTTATTGTGAAACATTTTAAACATACAAAAAACTTGAAAGAAGAATAAACACATAGTCCAATATATCTTTCATCTAGAGCAGGGTTTCTTCCCCTTGACACTGTTGACATTCGGAGCTGGATAATTCTTTGCTATGGGCGCTGTCCTGAGCATTGCAGCAGCCCTGGACTCTACCCACTAGGTGCAGGTAGCACCCACCCCACGCTTCATTCGGGACAATTAAAAACGTCCTCAGGTGTTGCCAAAAGTCATCCAGGGGCAAAATCACTCCCAGTTAAGAACTACCAATTTAGATTGAACAATTATGAGTATTTTGTCCTGTTTGCTATCTCTCTCTTCCTTCTTTCCTCCCTTCCTTTTTTCCTTCTTTTCTCCTTCCCTCCCTTCCTCTCTTTTTTTCCTTTGTTTTTTGGCTGGAGCAGTTGAAAATAAGTTGCAGACATGACGCTTCATCCTTGAATACTTCAGTGTGGATCTCCTAAGAACAAGGACATTCTCCCACATAACACAATTCCAGTATCACACCCAAGAAAAAGAACAAAAATTCCGTAACATCATCAAATAGCCAACTGTATTACTGTTTTCCCAGTCATGTACCAGAAATGTCTTTTAGAGCTTCGTTTCTCAAACCAGGATCCAGTCGAAGCTCACTGCCTTTGGTTGTGAAATCTCTTTAGTCTCTATTAAGTATGGTGTTTTAAAACCAACTTAGAACCAATTGCCAACATTTAAAAACTGAGAGATTTCACACAGAAATCCAGATTTCTGATTTCTCTTGAGAAATCGATAGGTCTGGTAATATTGGACCTGCATATTCAAACAGCAACTGTTCCCTTTAGGACCCTCTTAGGTTTAATCTCCAGCCACCGCCCCCCGCCCCGCCCCCCCAGCCCCATTCAGTCAGTTATGTTACTTGCAGTCCCCAGAGAGGTCATCAGGCTGATCTTAACAGAAATGGGCTCAAGTCAGATGGCTCCAGATTCAGTCCCAGCTCAGCCACTTAATAGCTGTGTGACTCTGGGAAATTTACCTCACTTCTCTGATTCTCAGGTTCTTGCCTACAAAATGGGATGGTGAGGGTCCCTATAGCATAGGCTTGTGTGAAGATTCACTGAGACTGGGCTTAGAAAGCTCTTAGAGCAGGACCTGCCATATGGTCACTGCTCAGTGACTATTACCCTTTATCATCATCCTTATTACTGGAATTTTCTAACCCTTATCTACCGAAGTGGGTGAAGTTGTAGTCTGGAACTCTGTGTCCAGCCCTTGCTCTGCTATGACTATTTAGCTGTGTGACATTGGCCAAGTCTTATAACCTCTCTGGGCTTGCATTTAATTTTAGCAGAAGGAGTGGCAGGTTCACAATAGGAGAGACGATCCATGTATGACAACATTAGATGCATTGCAAAGAGTTGGCCTGGGTGATATTGAAGAACACTTGCTGGTTTTTACTATTTTGCCATAAGCTTGTGTGTAAATTCTCATTTAATTTCATGTCCCACCACAAGGAGGTCCGCCTTATGACAGTCTGCCTTTCACAGAGGCACAGATTGCTTTCCAAGAGGATACACAAGCCCCTAGTGAGTGGAGGAGTTGGACTTCAGGCCCAGACAGTCTGCGGCTGTAGCACGGACCCTTGACTACTAGGCTGTACTGCCTTGGATCACTGAGATGCAGGACTTCAGTCTTTGCAGATCACAGAGAGGTGCTCGATGCCCTGCAAATAACAGTGCACACATCAGGGCCAGTTCACGGAGCCACTGTCAGATCAAGACTAGGCATGTTTTCTGCATCTGCCCCTGGCAGGGCCAGCCCCTTGGCAAAGGCATCGGTAAGAAATGACCTTGGGGCAGGAAGCTCTCTACACTCGAAGCCAGTAGGGAACACATGTCATTATTTTGCCCACCTTCAAACAGAATCTGAAATCCAGGTGGCAAATTATGTAGCACAATGTCCTGTGTGTTTTTCAAACATGCTTCGCAAGTGTTGGAGTCTTGCAAAGAAATGGCATCAAGTGATATGTCCCTTCTTCCCTTGCCTTTTCTCTCTTATTCCAGCTTCCCTTCCACCTCCCCTTTTTCTTACACATTTATGGTTATCTTGTGGCTTCCACCAGCTCCTCAGGCTGGAGAAGCCCATGAATGCATATACTGTTGGCCATGGAAAAGTCTAAATTATTTTTCTTTGCAGAATATGTTTGCTTCTCTTTGGGTACTGAGTCCTTACATTTGAAAAATCAACTTTAACAACATTGCAAAGCAGTTATACTCCAATAAAGATGTTAAAAAAATCCACTTTATTGGGGTCTAATTTACACAATAAAATGCACACACATTATCTGTACAGTTTGATGAGCTTGGACAAATGTCTACACTTGTATAACCACTACTCCAGAAAGGTACCTGGTGCCCATTGCCCTTAGATCCTTGAAAAATAAATGATGCTTCTGGTAAAAGAGGAAATTCTCAGGAATCCCATTCAGGTGTTTAAAAGTCAGGACATAGTTTAGACCTTGGAACCCCTGGAGGCTATGAAGCAAGATGCTGGAACTCTGAGCTCTGTTCGGTAATGCTGGGGTCTTTTATTTGCTCTCTGTAATTGGAAAGAAAAGGGATGCAGCCTTTTCTTTTTGTTCCTCAGCTATGCCACGCTCATTGCTGCTTTGGAGTTGTTGTGTTGGTTTGCCTCAAATTCTCTGGCTGGCCCCTCCTCCACATTCAAGTCTCAGCTCAATGTCACCTGTCTGAGACGCTGTCCCTGACCCCACAGGCTTACTTACTAACGCCCCCCTCCTCGCCCCCTCCAGCCCATCACTCACTGTTATTTGCTTCATTTCACATTACAGTCTAAAATGAACTTAATAATGTACTAGTTTACTAGTTTATTATCTGTCTCCTTCTGTTATCTTTCACATTAAGGAGTGCAGGGATGCTAACAGTCTCTTCCCCATCTGTCACCTGTGTCCTAGTACGGTACCTGGCACATAGGAGTTCTGATTCCTGACATCCTGGTTTATATGACATAAGGTATCTCCTCATTCAGTCATTCATTTGCTCATTGATATATTCATTCAATAGGTTTTTATTGAGCACCTATGGTATACCCAGCCCTGTGCAGAGAGCTCTGAGAATGCGGCAGAGTGCAGGCACAGAGCTCATGGTCAAATGGCAGGAGACAGGTAATGTACAAGTAAATATACAAGTGAAGTGATACTAAGTTGAACCTTATGAAGTTGCCAATATTCCATCATCTTCAACCTCAAAAATGGCAATGTTTTAACATAACAATTTGGAGCTGGGTTAAGGGATATCAAGGAAAAGTGTAGTTTCTTCAATAAGGTGCCTGTGTTAGTTAGGGTACTCCAGAGAAACAGAACCTCTAGGAGATCTATCTATTTATCATCTATCTATCTATCTATCTATCTATGTGTCATCTATCTATCTATGAAGAGCTTTATGCAGAATTGCCACACATGTTAATTGAAGCTGGGAAGTCCAAAATCTGCAGAGTCAAGGTCCCAGTTTGAGTCTGAAAGCCTGTAGGTCACCGTAGAAACATGAAGAGCTGACGTCCCAGCTTGAAGGCCATCAGGCAGGGAAATTCTCTCTTACTTGGGGGAGGGTCAGCCTTTTGTTCTATTCCAGCCTTCAACTGATCGGATGAGGCCCACCCCATGGAGGGCAATGTGCTTTCCTCAGTCTATCAATCTAAATGTTAATCTCATCCAAAAACACCCTCTCAGACGCATCCAGAATAATGTTTGACCAAATCTTTGTTCTCTTCAGTCAAGTTGACACATAAAATTTACCATGACATTACCTTTAGGATCTTGCTATTCAGATTGTGGCCTGTGGACCAGCAGCATCTCCATCACCTGGGAGCTTGAGCAGAATCTCAGGCCCTGCCTCAGACACCTTGAATCAGAATCTGCATCTTAACAAGACCCCGAAGGTAATCTGAATGCACATTCGAGTTTGAGAAGCACCCGAAGTATGTGCCACACGTAAATACCAATTCCTTGGGCATTTGTTTGGCTTGTAGTACATAGTTGGTTCTTTCCACTAATTCACTAATTTTTAAAAACACATCCCTAACTGTAACATTTTTTTAGCATACACCCCAATATGTGCACATACCAACAAAAATTATTATGTACACTGTAGCATTTATTATTTTTTAAAGTTTTATTGAAGGATAGTTGATTTACAATGTGTTAATTTCTGCTGTACAGCAAAGTGATTCAGTTTTATATATATATACTTTTTCATATTCTTTTCCATTATGGCTTATCACAGGATATTGAATATAGTTCCCTGTGCTATACAATAGGGCCTTGTTGTTTAGATACACTATAAAGCATACATAAGAACAGAAATATTAAAGTGAGCTGAAGGTGAAATAAATACTTACAATTTGTTGCCAGTGGTGCTGACTTCGTGCAATCATTAGCTCATCTCTCAAAGCCTAATGTGTGTTGAGGATGAAGCTCATCATTCATAAATAAATCCATAGTTTGAATAGTTTTCCTGAGAGCTTTGATTATTTTTGGCTGACTTCATTTTGATCTGAATAGGCCATCATTGTTTTAACCTTGTGAGAAGCTGTTGAAGAGGAGTGGAGAGTCCAATCTGTCCTTTTCCTGTGCTTGTGTCATCAGTATTATCTCCAAGCTGTGGTTTTGTTATGGGGGACATTTTTAAGCCCCATGTCCACGTAGTGATGGTTAGCCTAGTAAAACTAGATACTTTGCCTGCACATCCGCTTTAGGGGTGCACATAACTGCAATACAGGTGATGCAGCCTAATGATGGTGCCACTGCTAGCCACCCTCCTTGGTCCAAGACTCCAGATTCTCACCATCTGACATGGGTATTCCAAATGAGGGCTCCGGCATCAATTCACATATTAAATTTATTTCTTATTCTTAGTGACTAAAGACCATACACAGAAGTTCTCATGTTTCCTTCCCCCATGCTAAATTATTTTAGGCAGTCCCTGAGTGAGTGGACCACATCTTGAAGACTCCTTGTCCAGGATGTGCGGGCTCTAAGAATCCCTGTCTTCACTGCATGCTCTGGGAAGGGCTGCCTTGGAAAAAGTATGGCTTGGCTTTTAGGTGAATTTCATGAATTTTGGCACTCAGAAGAAGCCCAAGGAATCTGCCGATGGCAGTGCTGACCGAGTTCATGGATAGACATCCTGAATATTTACTTTGCTGTCCTCTTGAAAGTCCGAATATTCTGAAATTTTGGAGAGACTCCTTAGAGAATCTGTTGAGAACTATGGCTTCTTCTTCGAGAAAAACGCACAAATAAAATTTCCATTCAATTCCAGAGGAGTTCAGAGATCCCCTGAAGTTCATGTAAAGAGCCTGTTTAAAAGTGAAAAAAGGCAAATTAGGTTTGGGAGGCGTCTATTCTACGTTTCAAACATTCCTTCCCTGCAGCCCCTTTGAGTTTCAGGCCTTGCTTACTGCACAGAGTAGGAAGGAGCCTGGACTCTGATTTCAAAGACACTCAGATTTGTATCTTAGTCCCTCCACTGATTAGCTGAGTTAACTTGGGCATTTTTTTGTTTTGGAGAATGGATAATCCACACCTTGTAACATTATCCCCCCTTGTTTGCCATAATCCAGCTTTATCGGCCTTCTTGCTTGTCCCTCAGATACCTGAACTCTTTCCTGCCTCGGGACCTTTGCACTTGCTGCCCCTCTGCCCAGAATGTTCTTTCATCGTCTTTATGTGACCAACTCCTTCTACTGCTCAGGGCTGTACTCAAATATCACCTCCTCAGAAAGGCTTTTCCAGACCACTCCATCTCAGTATATTTAGGATTAAAAAAAAAGTGTACAGGGACTTCCCTGGTTGTCCAGTGGTTAAGACTTCACTCTCCCAATGCAGAGGGCCTGGGTTTGATACCTAGTCAGGGAACTAGATCCCGCATGCCACAATGAAGATCCCTCGTGCCGCCACTAAAACCTGGTGCAGCCAAATAAATGTTAAAAAGTGTACAATTCAGTGGTTTTTAGTATATTCAGAAAGTTGAGCAACCATCACCACTGTCTAATTCTAGCACATTTTCATCATCCTAAAAAAAAACCCTTCACTCATTAGCAGTCACTTCCTATTTCCCCTCCCACACCCCCAGCCCCTGGCAACCACTAACCTGCTTTGTCTCTGGATTTGCCTATTCGGAACATCTCATGTAAATGGGATCAGTTCACCTCTCGGAGTCTTTGTTTACTCATCTGCAAACATAGAGTAATAGTCCTCATAAGATGTTTACATGCTGCCTAGTTGAATTAAAGTATGTAACGTGACTAGTATAGTGCCTGCCTTACGGTAAGTACTCAGTAAATGTTACTTATTGTTAGGAATAGTGGGCCATTGCTGTACGTGAAGTGTTGGTATCTAGGGTTAGTCATAAAGGGGAACTAAACTTGTGGGGTGCAGACATATTACATATATTCATCATTTAATCCTCTCAACACCTCTATAAAGGAGGTAACACTGCTATTACATCACTATTGTGAGAGGCATGTGAACTGTTCTGTGTGAGGTCCTTATGTAATCTCTGATTGCAGTGATCTTACTAATGTCTTTTTTTCCCCTCTGCCCCTCAGTAGAATGGCAGCTCCATGGAGGAAGGGGTCTTGTCTTTTGTTCATAGGCCCAAGTATGTGCCAATCATTGTTTTGAATGAACAGATTTAAATTTTCTCTTCTTCCAGGGCCCTTGCAGATGTCATGAGGCCACAGGGCCACTGCAACACTGACCACATGGAGAGAGATCTCAACATCGTGGTCCATGTCCAGCATTATGAAAACATGGATACCAGAACCCCCATAAATAATCTTCGTAAGTACAGCTGTGCGATCCATTCCAGTCCTGTGTGGTGACCCAAGTGGTGGTCACACCACTCCAGATTTCATGGTGTATGTTTGGGTCCATGAAGAGCTTCTATTTGTTGAATAAGAAGTTTTATTTTATCTCTTCTGGATCAAACTGTGTTTGGCATCCTCAGATTTCACTTGGTTTGTTTCTCTGTTAAAGAGTGGCCCACTTGGTGAATTTCTCATGTTTGGTTCTTCTATTAGCAGAACCACTTGGGTGGTTCATCTTGGTTGATCTGTTAACTAATGGCCCTCTTGGTGGGTTCATCATGGTTGGGTACCTAGTTAACCAATGGATTACTTGGTTGGTTCATCTTAGATAGTAAATCTGTTAGCCAATAACCCATTTTGTTGGTTCATCTTGATTGGGTAATCTGTTAACCAATGGTTCATTTGCTTATCTGTCACCCTCCTGAGGTAGACCAATTGTGTCTTTTAGGTTTCATGCTGCTTTCAGTTAACATACTGGTTCAGAAGAACTAGATTTATTTTTCATAAAACTAGAGTTTCGTAAATATAATCCACAAACTCTTTGTGTGTGTATGTGTGTGCGTGTGTGCATGTGTATGGAGTTTTGAGTTGTGGTTATGTTGGTTTGGGGTGGGTGTGTATGTGTGATTCAACAGTAGCAAATTGTTCCATTGTTCTTCCAGGAAAAAAAAAGCTGCATTTGCTATTGTGTTTCAATAGGTATTCTTTAGCTGATGGAGCATAGTTGGGGATCTTAGTATGGTCCCAAAGATTTTCTTTCCTTTCAAAGATCTGTATATACAACATACATTATGGAGCTGGTGCACTGAGAACAGGGAGTGGGGAAAACAAGATGGTTTTGTTTTTGACGGTACTACCGTGGTTACTCCTAGCAATTATGTTTTCAAGTAACCACCACATTAAAGTAATGTGGAGGGGTTGGTTTACAATAACAAAAGCCAGACAATTTAAAGGATGCATTCAGTTGTGGCTGGAGGTTCTTAAAAACAGAAACATTTCTGGCAGTGCACATTTTTCTAGTCTGGGTCGCCTTTGCTAAAGCTGCACGAGGAGCGGCATTGGTGTTTTATTTGCTGAATCATACTTTTGGACTGGTTGCAAATTTTCGTGCTCAACGGGTAGAGGAAAAAGCCTGTGGAATTTGACATAGGTGATGAAAATTCTCTGATTCTGCATGGTGACAGTTGTTCATGGCCTTGGAAATGTCGCTGTATGTTGGCAAAGTCAATCTGTACATGGTTTGAAAATGGGTTACTAAGTAGGTCTTAGGTTTCATTATATTAAATAATCTGACATTATTTATTTGTGAACTGGACCATAAAATGATGTGAGAAATAGCCACATTTTAGAGCAAAATACACCAGCCATTGGAAGTTTTATGACCAAATCTCACATCCCTGAAAGATATGGTAAATTGCGCCAACTCTGATATGGCAATCATATCCAATTCTGGTTTTGATGGAAATGAGCACATTCTCCTTCAGAATGCACTGGGAAATAAGTTGAACCTAGGTGTATGTGAGTCCCAAACATCATAAGTGAGTGATTGTGACCATGAAGTAGAGAAAGCGGAAATAGTATTGAATCCCTGGCTATAAAAGGCAGCCGTTGAAAGTTTCTCATTTGAAGTTTCAATTTTTAGGATGATTTTGAATCAGCACTTGAGTGGAATAACAAAATCATTGAAGGCACTCAAATTTCACCATTCCATCAGGCAAAAAGGGCAGGCGACATTAATGAATCTTGCTTTAGTAAGGAATTAAAAAAAATATATTTATCTTTTTGGTTGTGTTGGGTCTTAGCTGCAGCAGGTGGTCTCCTTAGTTGTGGCATGCGAACTCTTAGTTGGGGCATGCATGTGGGATCTAGTTCCCCAACCAGGGATCAAACCCAGGCCACCTGCATTGGGAGTGTGTAGTCTTAACCACTGTGCCACCAGGGAAGTCCCTTTAGTAAGGGATTTTTGTTTAAAGTTGTACTGAGAATAAATTACTGTTCAGAGATGGGTGTCTAGGTACTGAGCAATTCAATAGTCTCCTGTGACAGGCTAACTTGGTTTATTTATGATTCTTGCTTTTAGTCTATATTTGTGTTTCAGTAATCAATGGTCTTTTTATACTAAGAAAAAAAATGTGCCTTGTAATATTTTACTGGGTAGAATTACACCAGAGCATTCCTGGCAAACTACAGGGGAGAATTCCAGGTGTTATGTCACAAACACTGCATTCTCATAAGAATTACCACAAATATTAATTTCATATAATTTTGCTAGGTTGGTTCAATCCTTATTTCCAAGTGTTTTTGGGACTATCTGAAAATAGGAAGCATATAGCCTTTCCACAGATTTACATTAATAAGTTTAATTGATATAACAAGTTAATTCAGTAGTTGGTAGTGATTGTGTTTCCTTGTAATTACATGTTTGTCTTTTGTTGACTTACAGGAGCTCTTTATATATTGTAGACGTGGGAAAAATTTGCATGTTCAGAACAAAGAATGATTTGGGAAGTTCATTGAGAAGATAGGACTAGATAACTGATATTTATCAGTTATTAAATGTTCAAGAAGCCAAACAGTCACCAGAGCCCACTCTGACCAGTAGAGAACTAGGAGAGAAGGAATTCTGTCTAATAACCAGAAAGTAGGACCAGATCTTGGTACCAGAATTAGCATGCACCTATTGAATATAAAACCCTTTTCTGGACATTGTGGGAGCTACAAAGATTAACCATTACAAAAAACGGAATGAAAGATGCATCTATTTGTGATACAACAAGAAGGGACACATTGTGCCATTTTTAGGGTGTTCTTCACTAAACGTTCAAGTTGCCAGATTTGACTGGAAATTCGATAGGCCCAACTTAAATGTTATTTTCATCTCTGTTCAATTACTCACTTGACATTGCTTTAAGAGAATAATCATCTCCATATATTTATCTCTCCTCCTCTTGATACTAAAGCTAGATCACTTTATGATCGTTCCCTTATGCTTTGTTCAAATGCTAAGAGAATCAACAGTCAGTCTGGAAATCTGGATATTTGGAAGGAGGGGAGTGGAGAAGGACTAGGGTGAAGGCAAATAGGGGGCAGAGGGCTTCCATATGGGGAAATTTTTTGCCAACCTTTATCAGTTTTGTGAAGCTGATTTTTCCGGTGATATGCAGGACTTGCCTTTTTTATCTGAAGATGGATTTTTCTTCAGCAGGTGCTGAAGGGTCTTTCCAGGCATTCAGTGATACTGCCTAAAAATATTTAGTCTGATAATCAAAAGGTCTTGGACCTCTTTGATTAACAGGATGTAGATTCAGATGAGATAGTGGTTTTCTACACAGGCTTCTAGGTTTCTGTGTAATTACAGTTTGCTTTTGAAGGCACATTTTGTCCTCAAGTGCTGTGAACGTGCTGTCTCCCCGACCCCAGCCTCCCTGCCTGCCAATGACACCTCCCACCCCTTTTGAGAGTCCAGGGTAAATGTAGGCTCCCTTTGGTGTTAAGAACGGGATGAACCTTTTTTTTTCTTCTTTTCTTTTCATTTTTGGCTGCGCCGGCAGCTTGTAGGATCTTAGTTCCCCGACCAGGGATCGAACCTACGCCCCCCACAGTGGAAGTGCAGAGTCCTAACCGCTGGACCGGCAGGGAAGTCCCTAGTGTTAAGAATGGGAGACGTGAATGAGGGGCTGTGGGGACACCATATCACCTGGATCACTGTTTCTCAACTTGTTTGTGTTAAAAGCACACTTTTTTTTTGAAATAAAATTTTAATTTGGGAATAATTGTATATTTATAGAAAAGTGGCAAAGATAGCACACAGAGTTCTGTATATTCCTCAGCCACTTTGATTTTAACATCTTACTTGACTATAGTGTGGTCAAAACTAAGAAATCAACATCAGTATGTTATTTTTAGCTAAATGGTAGATATTGTTTGAATTTCACTAGTTTCTTCCCTAATGTCCCTTTTCTGTTCCAGGATCCAATCCAGGACACTACATTATAGTAGTATAGCCAACTTGATAGTAGAATTTTGGTTGTGCAATATTGGCTAATGATGTGGTGAAGGCTGGAATCAACACTGAATAAGTCAGCGGCAATTACAAAACCTTTATTGCCACCATATAAAAAGTGTCTCCCAGTGTCTATGAAAACATCCATGTTAAATTATTCACCTGCTCACTGTTGGAATGGAACCAGTTGCTGTCCTGACTGTGCTCTCACGTATACTCAGGGACAAAGGACCCTCACATTCCATACAAACATGCAACCCCACTTTGGAATGGGGTTAGTGTTACAGTATTTATTTCACGGCATAATCTGAGCAAGTGAGATCTCACCCCAAACTCCAGAGAAATGCTAACTTGATATTTCAGGACACAGAGTCCATCAGAAAGACCAGATTCTTATTCCAGCTTCTACTCACACCCTCTCCTCCCCCAGGACCATTCCCAAGTGGCTTTACAAGGAATCAGATGAAAAGCAAACCCATGATTTAGTTTCTGAAGAGGTTGTACAGCTCATACCTAGGGCCAAATGGATTTCCATTCATTTGTCCATATTTACCAAGGCACCCGGGATGTCCCATACTCGACTTTTGGAGATACTGGAAGGAATATTCCCAAATACTTTTTAAAAACTGGAGGAATTACCAACAAGGACCTACTGTATAGCACAGGGAAGTTTCCTCAATATTTTGTGGTAACGTATAAGGGAAAAGATCTGAATTACTGTGCTGTACACCTGAAACTAACATTGACGCTGTAAATCAACTATAGTTCAATAAAAAATAAGTAAAATAAAAAATAAATAAATAAGTAAAAAATAAACTTGGGGGTAATTTCCTAAGCAGGGCAGGCAAAAAGATAAATATAGATACAAAAGAAATATGTGAGATAGTGTAATAGTAACAGTAAACGGAGCAGACAGCATTCTAAACCCCTACCACATTGAATCCTACAGAACTTATTGGGTTGGTACTATTATTTTCCCCATCATAAGGACGGATAAACTGAAGTCAGAGAGGTTAAGTGGCTTGTCCAAAGTCTGTAGAGTTACTAAGTAGTAGAGCTGGGATTTAAATGGGGCCAGTCACATCCCAAGGTCTGTGTTTTTAACCACCACACTACCTTACCTCTCCTTGTGGTACAGATGTTTGCTGAAGGGGGAAGAAAGGATATGTTAAGTGAACCTAAAGAGCAGTTGGCATTCCAGGTAAGAGCTGTTTCCAAAATGCTCTCCAATGTACTGTCTTGTGATGAGTCCTCCCTTAGGGATAATAACTAATATTTATTGAGCCCTTCCTAACTGGAGGCATTGTGCTAAATGCTTTGAATATATTAGCTGCTTTCATATGCAAAGCAACCCTCAAACTGCCTAGGCTCATTCTTGCCTCAGGGCCTTTGCACATGCTGTGCTTCCTGCCCACAGCACGGGCTCCCAGGCCTTTTCCATCTCATCTCTTACCCCTATTGCCACTTCATTAGAGAGGACTTCCTTGTCTACCTTTTTGGCCCCCAAATCACCTACTGTTCCCCATTTTCCCATTATTCTCTTCATAAGTTTTGTATTCTCCGAAGTTGTAAACTCCACGAGAGCAAATGCTTTGTATTGTCACAACTGTACTCCCCACAGCAGGAACTGGGCTAGCTAATGGCAGCAGCTCCATAAATTTTTGTCTAATAAATGAAAAAGCCTATGGAAGAGGTTTCATTTTGTGGGGGATGATAGATGAAACAAAATGGGAAAAGTATTGTTATTATAGCTGGGTGACCAAATACATGGGGATTCATTATACTCTCTATCTTTGTGTATATTTGAAAATATCCATAATAAAATTAAAGGTTAAAGAGCTTGTTCATGATATCATAGCTAATATACAGAGGAGCCAGGATTCAAGCCCAGGTCTGTCTGATTCCATAGCCTGAACTTTAATGGATGCACTTGGGTTATCTTCTGGTGAATAACCAGGCTCTGGAAGGGTAGGAATCAAGACACCTCAGGGACTTCAGGAGGTGGAGTGGGTAAAACATCACTTTCGTTTCTGTCCTTAATGTGCTCAATCACTGTGTCTTTTAGTTCATTTTATCCAGAGAGAGAAAATGTGATTGGTTTCTGACCAATCAATGGCCTGGCTTCCCTGGATCAGCTCTCTGACCCCAGATTAATCAGTTGGGTGTGATGGAGAGCGTCTTGGTCTCCTCCGGACTGTAGTGGGACTAGGTCTCCAAGAAGGCTGTGTTTGAGTAGCAGGGTGGAGATTGCCGTTTTAAGCTTCCTTGGGGCAGGGGCAGGGTTTACATTTGTCTTACTCTCCCCTGTACCTCCAGTGCCTAGTAACTACACAGTGTTCAATGGATGTTTGTTAAATGAAGGGATACATGCATGTATGAATGAATGCCTAGCACAAGCTCCATAAGAGATCCAGGGGAACCCATTAGCAGAACCCTTGGGATTTTGAGTTTTGAGGGAACTTGGCGATTTCAACTCATATGAGGCTTTAACTCTCTTCTAAGAAACGGCAGCTACCAATACTGTTGTTCCTGAAATGACTGGACGGGATGGTCTTTCCACCTGAAGATCTATGACTGTAATGGTTTTGGCACACAGGTCAGCAAATCTTAGAGCTGATAAGAGTTAGGGGGTGGATCTATACTGGATCCACTAAAAACATTTTTAGGTTCAGTGCTATAGCTTGAGTTGACTTTGTGTGGTTTTAGATCAAGAGCTCTGGTTTTCTCTTCAAGTATTCAGTGTTACAGATGAGATCCTGACATGTGATGATGCTCATCAGATATTAGACAATATATCTTTGAGATGGTTCAGCGAGGGCTTGGGGGATATGGGCTTGGGAGGTGGACATGGTTGGCTTGGGTGTCTGCTCTGTCATCTGTTAGCTGTGCAGTCTTGGAAAAATTTATTTAATTCTGTAAACTTCAGTTTTCCATTCTATGAAAAGAATAAAATAACATCTCCCTTACGAGATTGTTGTGGAGATTACATGAATTAACACATTTAAAGGACTTAGCTTGATGCCTGGTAACATACACATTGGTTGTTACTATTATTTTTTGTGGAATGAGTAAGCATTAATGTTAAGGTGGTCCGTTTGCTAGGGGCCAGTGATGCACGTTGGTATGAATTTGTTGTGCAGTTGTCTTCATGGTGAAAATATTTTCACTCTGTGTGCCTGTTGATAACCCCATTTGTGTGTGTGTGTGCGTGTGTGTGTGTTTTTTTACTACTAATGTTTTTGATGCAAATGAGAACTGAAGAAACTGTCAATTCCTTCCCAAGGAAATAGTTGGGATGGAGCAGCTGTCCCATTCTTAGCCATTTGTTCCTGTCTTATGTTCTTCTTCTATTCTCATTAAAACACATGAGCTTTCATTCTGGTAGGAGTGTTGATTTTAATATTTCTTTACACTGGCAGACCAGAGCTGTAGGAATCTGTCTGGCCCCCAGCATGTCTTATAGTTAGTTCCACCTAGAAAATGAGATTTGTGTGTGTGTGTGTGTGTGTGTGTGTGTCTATGTGTGTGCATGCACGGGCAACAGAAACAGAGCCCTTAAAAGAAAAAAAAATCACCACTTTCTGTAAGTCAACTCCTGGGCTCTTTTCAAAAATTGCTACTAATGCTGGCCACATGGTATTGCCTAATTGGATCTACATTGCCTTTCCAAAATGCTTCCAACCAGCTGTAGGACTATTTGTAAAGAAAGCCTAAGTGCTTATCACAGTGTCTGGTTTAGTTTAAAAGATGCCAAGTTCTGCTCCTTCCATTCTAGGGAAAGCCTATCCAGTTCCTTTGGGAGACCATTTCTATTTAGATATCGGGATTCAAAGATGCAACATGCCTACTATGTGACTGACAGTGTGGATTAAAAAAGGAATAAATGAAACAGAATAATGCTTGTTCTGCTCCTACCACATACATGCATTTTTCTTCTCACAACAATCCATGAAATAATTGAAATAGGTACTGCATCTACATATTATAGATGAGGAAACTATGGCATACAGAGTTTAAGTAACCTGCCCAAGGCCATAGAGATTTTTTTTTTTGCGGTACGCGGGCCTCTCATTGTTGTGACCTCTCCCATTGTGGAGCACAGGCTCCGGACGCGCAGGCTCAGCGGCCATGGCTCACGGGCCCAGCCGCTCTGCGGCATGTGGGATCTTCCCGGACCGGGGCACGAACCCGTGTCCCCTGCATTGGCAGGCGGACTCTCAACCACCGCGCCACCAGGGAAGCCCCGGCCATAGAGATTTTTAGTAAGGAGTTCAGACCAGAGACATGGGTTCAGGCATGAACTCTATTCATGAGTTTTCTCATGCCTTTTCCAAGGGCTTGCACCGGGTGATGTAACAGATTATGTCTCTTTTTCTCCTTCTCCCCATTATTTATAGATCCTCACTAAGAATCACTATATTAAATGACACTCATCTTTGAAAATGGACCAACTGGATAAAGCCGTCATTTCTGTCCTAGAGGACTCAGATATTAGCCAATCGTTTGCTTTCTTGTCATTAATATTTCCACATCCTCAATCAACATTGAATTGATATTTATTAAAATTCTGGTACGTGTCAGGCAACGTGCTAGGAAAACCGGAGGTATGAGGATGAATGAGTCAAAAATAAGAAATATCCTCTTGGATCTTATGATGCAATTGGGGAGATGGAAGAGAAAACAGGTAATTGCAAAGCAGCACAATAGGAATAGTAAGTACAGGATGCTATGGGAGCATAATGGGGGCCTCCTCAAAACACTTGGGGTTGAGGAGGAGGGAAGGGAGATTGGGACAAATTTTCCTGAGAAATAGGTATTTTGCTCTTAGAGAGAAATATTTCCCAACCACTTTCCAGGAATCAGAGTGAAAGAGGGACTTCCCTGGTGGCACAGTGGTTAAGAATCCGCCTGCCAATGCAGGGGACATGGGTTCGAGCCCTCGTCCGGGAAGATCCCACATACTGCAGAGCAACTAAGCCTGTGCGCCACAACTACTGAGCCTGCACTCTAGAGCCCACGAGCCACAGCTACTGAGGCCGTGTGCTACAACTACTGAAGCCCACGCTTCTAGAGCCTGTACTCCACAACAAGAGAAGCCACCGCAATGAGAAGCCCATGCACTGCCACGAAGAGTAGCCCCTGCTCACCACAGCTAGAGAAAGCCCGCACCCAGCAACGAAAACCCCAGGCAGCCAAAAAGTAAACAAAGAAATTTATTAAAAAAAAAAAAAAAAAAAGAGTGAAAGAAAGAACATTTTTATGTAGCAGAACATTTTTTTTTTTTTGCGGTACGCGGGCCTCATCACTGTTGTGACCTCTCCCGTTGCGGAGCACAGGCTCCGGACACGCAGGCCTAGCGGCCATGGCTCACGGGCCCAGCCGCTCCGCGGCATGTGGGATCTTCCCGGACCGGGGCACGAACCCGTGTCCCCTGCATCGGCAGGCGGACTCTCAACCACTGTGCCACCAGGGAAGCCTGCAGAACATTTTTATGTACTGACTTTGCTTGCTTTTGATTGAGGGGAGAACTATCAGTGCTAGAGTACAGCTCTCTGTTGCAGGTCTGATTACTTTTATACAAATTATAGAAAGGGGGGAAGAGGATTTTCTTTGGTTAGGGTCATACTGCATTTGGTAGGAAAATTAAAATGCCATGTCTGACACGGGAAGAACAAAACTTCAGGATGAGCTTTCAAGAGTTGAATACAGATTTTTTTCAGAACAGTCTTTGAGTTCAAGTCAGCTGGCTGTTCTTGGAGATTAGCATTTAATATTTTCTTCTTTTAAAAATAACGGCCAATATAAAACTAAGCAACATAGTTTAATACCATAATACATATATGAAAATAATTTACAATAAGGCTTTAGGAAACCGCCTGAAAAAAATCCCAGTAAGGATTCTCAGTAAAGTTAATTATAAGTTGAAAAGGAAATCCGATCACGTTAGTCTGAGAATGCAGTTAATGAAACTAAGTGTAATCGTAATCTGAATATTTCATTAAATGGAGACTTAAACTCATTAATTTAGGTATCAGGCTTGGAGTTGTGTGCTCGCGTGAAGACTGCCGCACTCTATGCAGAGCCTGGATTTCACACATGGAAATCCAATCCTTCATCCAGGGAGACGGGCTTCTTCTCTGAGATCTGTCCACGGTGCCGAATCATACCCTGGATGTACAATATTATAGTTATTCAAGCCACCCAGCAAGAAAAGTCTATCTCAAAGAATTTTGGAGCTGGAGGGAACTTTGGGAATCATTTTGCCTTTGGTTTACCACATTTTTGGTTTCAAAGGTAACTAAAAATTAAAAAAAAAAGTAGAAGAACTGGGGAACCAACATACTGTGCTAACTTTCAATTTTGCAAGAAAGGAAATTATGTAAAAAGTAACTATGAGATAATACCATACATTTAGGTAAGAAATAGATCTCAAAATAAAATACAATTCCTAAGTCGAATGAAATTAACTCACAAAAAACTCATTCCACTATCCTTATGTTTTCTCATTATTTTTGGCCTCCAGTCTGTTGAAAATGAGAACTTGGATTTACATTTTGGGGAATTACTGATCATTCCTTAAATGGTTTGCTCATTGGATGAGTATTTACTGAGCACTGTACCTACTATGTGCTAGGCACTGGGGCTTGGTGCTAGGGACACAGAGCACCAAGTCATATATGCGTATACATATATGTATATATGACTTCATGGTGCTTACAGTCAGTCCGTTCTCTGCATTTTACAAATAATGAAACTGAGGTCCAGGGAAATTTTTTTTTTTTTTTTTAAAATGACACAACCATGAAACTTGTCAGGTTAATACTGTTTAAAAAACATCATTGGGGCTTCCCTCGTAGCGCAGTGGTTGGGAGTCCGCCTGCCGATGCAGGGGACACGGGTTCGTGCCCCGGTCTGGGAGGATCCCACATGTCGCGGAGCGGCTGGGCCTGTGAGCCATGGCCCCAGAGCCTGTGCGTCCGGAGCCTGTGCTCCGCAACGGGAGAGGCCACAAAAGTGAGAGGCCCGCGTACTGCAAAAAAAAAAAAAAAAAAAAAAAAAAAGACTAGAAATATGATTCAATACCTGATCCTGCTTCTTCTTTTTTTCATTGAAGTATAATTGATCTACAACACCATGTTAGTTCCAGATACACAACATAGTGACTTGACACTTCTGTACATTACAAAATGATCACCACTGTGTAAGCATATTTTAAAAAAATTATCCTTATGAACATTTTTGTTCTGCTAATCAGCTTAGAGGTGCCTTGTTTCAGATCCTGGTATTGTTCTTTAAAATATGTATTCATTATTATTTTATTTACATGAGTATCATATATATATAATTGTGAAAATATTCACATAATATGGTACTGAAATCTTGCTTCTGTCATTAATTATGGCCTCTTTATATATACAAAATAATCTCCAGTCATGTAATTATT
This sequence comes from Monodon monoceros, assembly GCF_005190385.1. Classification (NCBI taxonomy): domain Eukaryota; kingdom Metazoa; phylum Chordata; class Mammalia; order Artiodactyla; family Monodontidae; genus Monodon; species Monodon monoceros. Next base: position 59,151,909 of record NW_021703769.1, read on the forward strand.
AATTCTATGTAAACTAGAACATTTCATTTTATTTCAACATGACTAGGTACATCATTTTGCTGTTGAACTGTTGGAGAGAAAAATCACTTACTGCTAGGGTTGCTAGGAGGATAGGATGCATACCTGCAGCTGCTTGAAGCTACCTTGCCATCACAAGGGGGTGATCCTGCCATGGAATAAAGCCATTGAGAAGAAAGGCAGAATGGAGATGGGGAGAGAGTGAGTTTATTTCTGATACTGTTTGAGTTCCTGGATCCAGCTGTACCTGAAGCCATGGGCTTTTCAGTAACAGAATGAATTTCTTTCAAATTTAATCAGCTTGAGTTGGGTTTCTGTCACTTGCAATGGAAAGGATGCTGATTTCTATAAGCAAAGGCTACCATTTATAAATTACCCACAGTTTTCAATACTTAGGTTATCTCATCTAGTTCTTAGAACAATCACCTGTTAGCCAGAAATACTCAGATTTATCCAGGAATGTACTAACTCTGTTGTGACTTTCATCCTACCAGACGGTGAGCTCTTCGAGTTCTGAGATTGTGTTCTTTTCTGTGTATCTCTGTTTCCAGCATTTAGACTTGAACACACAGTAGTCAGTTAGTAAATGCATGGTGAATAGACTAATGAAGTCCAGCCACTTTAACTAGTTGTGACCAGTCTAAGCTAACAAAGCTAGTTAAGTGGAAGAACAAGGACGAGAACCCCAGTCTCCAAACTCCAGGTCTAGTGCTCTTGTGTTTGGCCATTGGGCAATTTGGGCCATAGTGACATGTGGGTCTTCACCTGAACTTCATTACATCACTTCCTGCTTAAAACTCTGCAATTGAGCTTGCTATAGCCCATTTTTATTGCAATAATAATAACAATTAAACTCCTCACTTGCCTACTTGGTCTCACATAACCTGGCCCAAGTGCTATATCATTCACTTGACCACAGTGAGCTCTCTTTTTTCTTATTTAAATGAGCCAGGATTGCTTTCACCTTAGGTAGGGGCTTTCCTTTTGCTTTTCCCTCTGCCTTCCCCCATTCTTTGCATAATTTATGTTTTGGCTAAACTGTTATCCCTTTAGGGAAGCCTCCCTATAGAAAGCAGCCCACCCTACGTACAGAATCCCACCACCATCCCACCACCATCACCATTTTCTTTCCATCATAGCTCATATCACTACCTAAACATCAACTTGTTTACTTGTTTCTTTTGTATCTTCCCCACTCAAAGATCAGCTCCACAAGACAGGGGACCTTTTCTGTCTTGTTTCCTACTGTATTCCCAGTGCCTAGCACAGTGCCTGGAGCTCTCTCCCTATATAGTAGGTGCTCAATAAAAAGTTATTGAATGAATGCTGTCAAAATACAACACTGAGCACATTTTCTCAAGTAATTGCTATTCTTACTTTTTCTTGTCGACTCATCAGGGTTTTATTCTTACGGACTAAACCTTCAGTGTGGTTATCAAAGTTTAGCAAATGCCAAATTACATGCCAAGAAAAATTACATACATTAAAAAAAATCATGAATAGGTATGGCAGCATTACCTGGAAATTTTGAAATGTCACACAAATTCCCGTCCACCGATTTGAGCACAATTGATTTTTTTCAATAGCATTTCCTCCCATTTCATTCCTTTGGGCTTCTCTGTGTCTTAGGTCCCCTCAGGATGTCCCTTTCCATCTTGGCTCTCAATTTCATTAGCATGAAAGCAAACTAAGAAGGGAATTGGGCGCGTATAATATTTATGAAATGACTATGTTGTGTTGATGTGCACAATGAAGAAACTTAACTCTGGTGATGCCAAGTAACCTTAATAATTACCTACTTAGGATTATAATATTGATTTTCAAGTATTGCCAAGCAAACTATTAAATCCCCAACAGCTACGTTCCACATTTAATTATTATATTTAACAGGAAGCTTTGGGACTTCCCTTGTGGCGCAGTGGTTAAAAATCCGTCTGCCAAGGCAGGGGACATGGGTTTGAGCCCTGGTCCAGGAAGATCCCACATGCTGCAGAGCAACTACCCCGTGTGCCTTGACTACTGAGCCTGTGAGCCACAACTACTGAACCCACTTGCCACAACTACTGAAGCCTGCATGCCTAGAGCCTGTGCTGTGCAACAGGAGAAGTCACTGCCATGAGAAGCCTGCGCATCACAACAAAGAGTAGCCCCTGCTCGCTGCAACTAGAGAGAGCCCGCGTGCAGCAGCAAAGACCCAACGCAGCCAAAAAAAGAAGGAGTCTTAAAATCCAGAGGGAGGAGATGGTGGATACAAAAAAAAAAAAAAAAAAAACAACACAGCAGATCCATGGATTCATTTCATATCCTATAACTGGGCAGTTCTCCAGTGGCAAGCCTGGCCTATCTATGGTTAAGATCAATTACTTACCTACCCTTTGAATTTGAATTCCAGAATGCCCCCAGTGTGCCATTGGATCTTACAATCCTCACTCCCAGAGCAAAATCGGGTCAAGCTAAGAAAAGCACTCAAGAACAAAAGATGCAGCCTCTGAATTTTCCATCAGGAATGTTCTGAGCATCCCCTGCCTCCCAGGATACCTTTTAGTAAAAGTATAGGAAAGAAATGGGATATATCATGGTGGGTAGAAGGCATGGAGGGAGGACATCGTTCTTGGTTCCCTTTGCCTGGTTTTCCATCTTTGTATCCCACTGTGGTTTCTTCAGCAGGTCATTGTTCATGCCAGCCTATTTTATTATGCATCACTGTATGTGAAACACTCTAGGAGGCTTATTTGGGGTAAAAGTAATAACATCAATAGTTAGCATTTATTGGATACCTGCCGTGTGTCAGGTGTTTCAAATATATTACCTCATTTAATTCTCTTAATGAACCTTCATGGTGGGTGGGTTTATCTGTATCTGACCGAGTAAGTAGGCACAGTATGTATCTGATACATGGATTCAAATATTGTACAACGTAGTCTGACTCCAAAGCCTGAGCTCTTTCTTCCACCCGGAGTAGGCACAGAGGTTTCCTTTTGGGTGCTGTCACTGATGACTGGAGGTAGAGTGTTGAAAGGGATTTTGAAGCTAGATTCAAGCTCAGTGAGCATGAGTGCTATGATTGATTAGCCATGTCTGCTCTGAGAGCCGGCTAGGAGAGTAGTGCTTGTTTGCCATGTATTTACACTCCTATTTCTGCTACACGTTTGATACAAGTTCCTTAAGTCAAAGGACTTAATGATTTTTTAAATGAGGGAAGATAAATGTAATATAAACTGAGGGAGTATAAACCCACTTGATGGATTGGGAAGGCCTCAGCGCGTAGTGCTTAACATATGGTGTTTGGATGTATAGTAGGTGATTCACATATCTTTGTTTAATGAATGAATGAATACATGAGTGGATAGTTGGATGCATATTACAACCCTTTATCCTCCTAGGTTCTCTAAGCTATTTACATGTATCAAGTCATACCACCATAAAAGTACATAATAGAACTGCATTCCTTTATTTGCTATAGGAATGTCAACCCAGGACTGAATTTTAATAGTAATATCTTTGATCTTTTTAAAAAACATCATAGTTGATATAACAAAGGGCAACATGAAGAATGCATTTGCATTCTTATAAATCAGCTGTTGAAAATGGGGCATATTACGTTGTTCAATATCCTTTATATAGGGAATGACTTCTGTATTACACATTTATGCAACAAATCTTTTTCTTGCATTATCTAGTTAGACTCTGTGCTAATGGAGCGAAAACCAGCTAGGTCTCTGACCTCTAGAGCCTATATTTGAGTGGAGTAAGACTGTTCTCAGATCTAATAGATTAAAAAAGTGTAAGAGTTACTACTTGTGAAAAGCATAGGAGGAGACAAGGAAGGTGATGGGATAAAGGATAACAAGGCTAACATCACTGAGAAAGTAACAATTCATGAGAAACCCAAGAATGAATGAGAAGGAACCATCCAAGTGAAGTGTGGGGGAAAGTGAAGGCAGGCAGAAAAAACAGAATGTGCAAAGGTCCTGAGGCAGGAAGGTTCATCTGTGGAACTAAAGGAAGACCAGTGGGGCTAGAGTCTGGTGAGGGAGGGGAAGAAGTTATATACGTAAATGTGGAGAAATGCTATTCAGAAATGAGAACAAAGTGAGACACTAATTACAGGCATTGTGCTTCACAGATACTGCATTTTTACAAACTGAATGTTTGTGGCAACGCTGTGTTGAGCAAGTCTATCAGCGCCATTTTCCCAACAGTATTTGCTCACTGTGTGTCTCTGTGTCACATTTTGGTAATTCTCGTACTATTTCAAATTCTTCACCAGCAAAAAGATCACAATTCACTGAAGGCTTAGATGATAGTTAGCATTTTTTAGCAATAAAGTATTTTTAAATTAAGGTATGTACATTTTTTCAGACATCATGCTATTGCACACTTAATACACTACAGGCTAGTGTAAACATAACTTTTTATATGCACTGGAAAACCAAAAAACTTGTGCGACTTGTTTATTGCAATATTCGCTTTATTGCAATGGTCTGGAACTGAGCCTGCAGTATCTCTGAGGTGTGTCTGTATAGATTATAGCTACAGTTTTTGAGCACCTACTAGGCCCTGTGTTAGGTGTTTTACATCTGTTACATTGTGTCCCAGTGATTGATCTGTCCCTCTAATCGGGCTTTCCAATGGGTGTTCCACTGAACACTAGTCCTTTGAGATGTTCTGCAAAATTAAAATTTCTTGACCAAATAAATTTGGGCATAGCTACATGCTCTCTCAACCTCTTGAAGATTTTCAATGCATATTATTAGCACCCTAAAGACTGAGAATAAAATGTAAAAATATAAAAAGCCATTTATAATTGCATTCATTTCAGTGTTTTTCAAACTGATCTATTAAACATCTTTTTGTGTAACAATTATTGATACGTAGAGGAAATGATATTCTGGAGGGCGAATTTTGAAGAGTGTTGTGGGATTAATGTTTACTTGGCCCTACTTCATCACCTTCCATGGTGGTAGACTCATTATGTCCCAAGGCAACCCTTTCCGCTTTCAGGCAGACCTCATTGACAGGGAGTGTGTCCATTCCAAAGTTATCAGCCAAGCCCCTTAGAATGGCCTAACAGAGGAAGTGGAGGCCAAAGCTATTAATAATTCCTCTTTCCTCCCCTCTGTTCACACTAGTCTCTGTCATGTTTCAAGGCTCAAGGTAAATAGTCCGTATCAGGGTGTTTTGGTTACAAGTAACAGAGATCAGTGCTGTGTGACTTAAGCCTTAAAAAGGGTGCCCTTTTGAAGAATATGGGGTGGTTCATAGAACTGAAGGAACATTTGAAGAGCAAAGATTGACACAGTCACAACCAGGGCAGCTCTAACCAGGGCTGGTGGCTTGAGCTAATCTACGGTCTTATCAAAGCTCCCCTGCAGATATCAATCATTATAACCATTTTTCTTTCTTTGTGCCCACTCTACTTAAATATAAGGTCCTGGGGAGAGTCTGGCTGGCTCTCATTGAGAGCCACATTGAGTCACATGCTCGGCCTTGGCTAGGGAGGGTGGGTACCTTGATTGACAGTTTCACCAAGATTGCACATAGTGAGGAAGACGAAAGTCTCCGAAATGAAATTGAGATTCTGGACAGAAGATGGAGGGAATGGAGACTGAGTATTCAAAAAGAGAAACCAAGGTTCAAACAAATCCCATCTTCTGCCTGCTCTCTCTTCTGGATTTACATATGCCCTGATGTCTGTCCTAGTCGCTTCCATACCACTCTGTTCTATCAACATCCAGATGCTGCCTGGCCATCTTTCCTGCATTGTTTTCCTTCCCTGTGGCTGAGCTCTTATGGGATGTGTTTGCCCTGTGTCTCTAATTAGGCATAATAATGCAACCTATATAATGTCTCCAGCAAAAGTCGATGTAAGTGATCATGGGGAGATCATTCAGGGGGGAGGGAAATCAAGCCCTCAGCAGGGCAGTGTGAGATGTGGGATGGGGAGAGGGGATGTGGTTGGTAAGGAAGGAGATGTGGGCAGAAACATGGGGGTATGCAGGAGCATGCTCACAGAAGGCTGCTGAGGCAGGTGGAGAGGAAGTAGCCTTGCTGGGGCAGAGGGGCTGCCACTGGAAGTGAAGAGTGATGAAACTGACGAACAGAAGGCCTCCAAGTCCAGGTTAAGGAATTCAGACCCGAGCCTCTGGGAGTTTTGAGCAGATGTGCTGCCTTACATCCCTTCTCTAACAGGTGTCTTGTTGGGTTGTTGGGATGGTGGGCGAGAAAGGCCGTTTAAGACAATTTGGGGAGACTCCCTCGCCATCCTAGACGCAGCTGCCACTACCTTACCCGTGAAGTCCTTGTTCTAACCATTCACCAAAGTGTTTTGAGGGTTGCTAGGAAACTGGGGATGCTTGAACAGTTGGGATCTGATGATAATAATTCTCTAAGTTTCCATGGTGGGAGGAAGAGCCAGGTCAGTCCAATGCCGTATTTTCTTACCTTACGATGGAGTAGAGTGAGGCAGAAGTGCCTTTAAGATATGTGGATTCTACTCTGTGATCTCGGGGTCAGGGATGGGAAGAAGCAAATGGGAGAGGGGGCGTGAGAGGGAGAGAGCAACATAAATAACGTGAGTATTTCTGCTCACCCTTCCACGCAACGAGCATATGCTCGGAGTGAGATGGGAGACATGAGTCTGCTTTTGCTGCAGACAGACTCACTTCCCACGAGCTTCTCCTGAGTGTGATTCTAGCATTTAAAGATATGCATTTTTCATATAACTTGGCCCCTAAACACAAGCCAGTTACTTCATCTGGTGCTCAACCAGAGAAACAGCTATTGTGGGTAATTTTGGCTGAACATGATTTTAGCTGCTCCCTCTGGCCTTAGACGGGACTCCAATGAATAGTTCTGTGAAATCCCTACTTGGTGGCCATGGATAATCCCATATAACTCGGCTCATCCACTCACCCACCCCTTGGTATAGTGTGGACTGGCTGGAGGGTAGTGGGGCTTATTTATTTGTTCCTTACGCCAATGATGTCTCTGCTGAGATAGCGTTATAACCTGGAGCAGAAAATACCACCAGGTACCCTCATACAATTAGCTGGTCCTCCCAAGAACCACTGCCCTGCCCCCTGGGTTATGCAAGCCCATCCTGGCCCTAGCATTGCATATTTGTTAGAGGTTTTTTTTAAAAAAATTAATTAATTAATTAATTTATTTTTGACTGCATTGGGTCTTCATTGCTACACGCGGGCTTTCTCTAGTTGCGGCGAGCAGGGGCTACTCTTCCTTGCGGTGCACGGGCTTCTCATTGTGGTGGCTTCTCTTGTTGCGGAGCATGGGCTCTAGGTGCGCAGGCTTCAGTAGTTGTGGCACGTGGGCTTAGCTGCTCCGCGGCATGTGGGATCTTCCTGGACCAGGGATCGAACCCGTGTCCCCTGCATTGGCAGGTGGATTCTTAACCACTGCACCACCAGGGAAGTCCCTTGTTGGAGTTTTAAGGATTGACTTTTAGGTAGTGGTGGAGCTGGGCATTTCCTGGAAAGACGGTTTACCCAGGCCTCTGGGCAGTGTCTCTTGCCATTTATTTATAGTACCTTTTTTTTTCTTCCAGTTTTACTGAGATATAATTGACATATAGTACTGTATAAGTTTGTGTACAGCATAATGATTTGACTTAACACGCATCATGAAATGATTATCACAATAAGTGTAGTGAACATCCATTGTGTCATATAGATACAAAATTAAAGAAATAGAAAATTTTTCCTTTGATGAGAACTCTTGGGTTTACTCTCTTAACAAATTTCATAAATAACATACAGTAATGTTACTTAGATTTATCATGTGTACATTACATCCCTAGGACTTATTTATCTTATAACTGGAAGTTTGTACCTTTTGACTGCCTTCATCTAATTCTCCTCCACCCCTACCTCTGGTAACCACAAACCTGATGTCTTTTTCTATGAGTTTGTTTGTTTGTTCTTCAAGTGTAATTGACCTACAACACTGTGTTAGTTCCTGTTACACAGCAAAGTGATACGATATTTCTATGCATTTCAAAATGATCACTGTGATAAGTCTGGTTATGATCTGTCACCATACAAAGATAATACATAGTTACGGAGTATATTCCCTACACTGTACATTTCATTACCGTGACTCATTTATTTTGCAACCGGAATTTTGTGCCTCTTAATCTCCCTCACTTATATCTTTCCCCTCGCCCCCCCACTTCCCCTTTGGCAGCCACCTGTTTGTTTTCTGTATCTATAACTCTAGCATTGTATATTTGCTGGACTTTTAGGGGTTGATTTTTAGGTGGTTGGTGGAGCTAGGGATTTCCTCAGAAGGACAGCTTACCCAGCCTCTGGGCAGTGTCTCTTGCCATTTACATAGAGTACTTTTAAAAAATATTAATGTATTCATCTACCTGAATAGGTCAGCATGTACATGGAGAAAAATAACCAAGTGGTACAAAAGGGTATAAACACTAGATGTCTCCTATCCTCAAGGCCCCAGTTCTCCTCCTTAGAAGTAACCACTGTGATAAACTTATTGTCTGTTCTACCAAAGATATTTATTAACATTTATAAATACTTTTGCACCTTGTTTATTTCACTTACCAGTAGATGTATTTGTCTGCTCAGGCTACCATAATAAAATACCATAGACTATGTTGCTTAAACAACAGAAACTTATTTTCTCGTAGTTCTGGAGGCTGGGAAGTCCAAGATCAAGGTGCTGGTCAGTTCGGTTCCTAGTGAGAACTCTCACCCTGGCTTGCAGAAGGCTGCCTTCTCCCTGCATCCTTACCTCATGGAGAGAGAGAGAGAGAGAGAGAGAGAGAGATATCTCTGGTGTCTCTAACTCTTTGTAAAAGGGCACCAGCCCTATTGGATTAGGGCCCCACCCTCTCGTTTAACCTTTATCATCTCCAAATACAGTCACCTTGGGGGTTGGAGCTTTAACATATGCATTTGCGTGGGACACAAACATTTAGCCCATGACAGTGGATATATGCCTATTTAACAGCCTTACCCTCCTCCCAGGTGATTCTGATGTAGATGGTCCTGGGTCATATTTTGAGAAATACTGTCTAAGAGTCCTAATTATCCAGTAAACTAATTTGTACTCTGGTGTAGGTGGTAGACACTCAATTAAAGGTTGACTCCTCCCAGATATCATATTTTAACGGTGTAATTCATATTTAACGGCCCTGATGGGAAGGAAGGCATTTTTGGTTGGATGAACCTCAGGAGCAAGGGATTTTCCTGCCCATTTGTGGTTCCATGGTGCCCACCTTCCTGGGTCTGAGGCAGAGTCTAGAGCATGGGCTCAGGGGTCCTTCAGATTCATGGGTTCTGTCTCTTCCTAACAGTGTGAGCTTGGGCAAAACACATAACCTCTTCCTCCTCTCCTGGGAAATGGTGTTACTATCTGGTTCCTTGGATCACTGTGAAGATGAAATTAAATAATGCACATAAAACCCTTGGCACAGTTTCTAGGGTACTGAAAACAAACAGGCAAACAAGACAACCAAATCTTGTCGTCTTTATTGTTACAGTTATAATATTGTACTTTGCTACAAACCTGCATTTGTTTATGCTCCTTGAGTGAGGCACATCGTTAGAATATGCCTCACCAAAGCATCACCTCTCCAAGACAAGTTTGGGGCACAGTGGCTTTTTTTTTTTCTGCTTGTAAGGTCAGAGAGCCTGGGACAATGTGTTACTTGGGCTGGAGCCATTTGAAATCCTCAGTGGAGTGACAGCCTGATGGTAACATGAGATCCCAACGGCCTAAATTGAAGGAGGTGAAGAGGGAAGCTCTCCGGGACAGCCCCTGACCTCTGCAGCTACCTTGGTGCAATCTTCCTTATGGCTGGAGGGCAGGAGGCTCCAATTCTTTTGAGCTTCCCTCTTTGGTAGGAGAGAGTGGAACCTTCAGAAGTTGGCATAAACGAGCTTATTTCTGAGAAGGAAAGGGCAGAAACGGGCTGAGAATTAGTAGCGGCTAAAATGTCCAGGAACCAGTTCTAGGCAGGTTCACACATGGAGAGAACCTACAGCAACGTGCATCCTCGGAGCACACTGCCTCCCTCCCAATCCCACAATCCCACAGAATCAAGTCGACCAAGCGTGTAAGGGTGACTCCCCTCAGCATCCGTAATAGAATCTGTAAAAAGCAGTTTACCAGTCCCATTATTGCACTGGCAGAGAGTGTCAATCAAAAGAGGACACCATTCTCCATATCTCAGTATTTCCTTTCCCATGATGCTTTGAGAAGCCAGTGCTAGGAAAAAGCGACGCTTCTCCTAAGGAGCTTGAATGTTCTCATTGCATTAATGAGAACAATGTAACTGACCAGCTTTCCCTTTTCATCTCATCTACTCAGAAGTACACAGCCAAATTCGAACCGGTGTCACCCTGCTCCCTGGTGTCATTTCCTGCTCCCTGGTTTCCATTTCACTCTCTTCTTGGCATAATCCCTGTAATATGTCACGACCTTTTAGGTTCAAGTGACAGAAACCTAATGCAAATAGAAAGAGGAATTTAGTGGTCCATGACCTTCAGGCATAGCTAGGACTCAACAAATGTTCTCAGGGCTCTATCTCCTCATCTCTAGATTTTATGTGCCTCCTTCCTCTTAATTTTCAGACAGGCTTTTTCCCTGGGGTGGCAAGATGGCTTCCAGCAGCCCTAATCTGACGTTGTCCTTAACCTCCAGACCCTCAGAGAAGGAGAGAGCATATTTCTGTACAACTTCGGAAAAAAACTTGGAGCATCTGTGATTGGTCTCTGGTAGGTCACATGACCATCTCTTGACCAGTCATGTTGAACAAGGGTAGTGGTGCTCTGATTGGTTAGTCTGGGATCATGTGTTCACTGTTGGACACGGGTGGAGTCAATTCCATCCAAAACTCACAGACTGCACAGGATCGTTATGGAGCAGTGAGTGTGAGTGTGTGTGTGTGTGTGTGTGTGTGTGTGTACACGTCGCATATTTCAGGGAGAGTTCTTCAGACAAGAGATTCCAAACAGACAATAACCATAACAAAAAATTCCACACACCCCTTATTCTAATTGATATTGTCGCTGGTTTTGAAGTATGATTGTTTATATTTTGCTTCGCTGCCTGAAACCCCTTGTGAAATGAGGCAGAATAAACAACTAAGATGTGTAAACTAATTGAATAGACACATCTATGCATCTCTCTTTACAGAGGGAGGGAGGGGTTGATGAGAGATAACAGTCAGCAAACTCAGACCCGCGTTGAGCTCTGGAACGTGATGGAGGTGAAACACTTGTTTCTGCTTGCCCACGCGTGTATGGCCAAGACCTCCATGCTGTTTTGTCTGTTACAAAACGACCCTGCGTCCGTTTGTAGGTACTGATGAGGCGCCCATATAATGTAAATAGCATTTTACAAGTTCCTAACCCTAGCTTAGGGCTCAAATTTGAAATTCCTTTTTTTGTTTGTTTGTTTGTTTGTTTGTTATTCTGTCTTCTCCTTCCTTTACTACAGGGTTTCTTAGCCTTGACACTTTTGACGTCTTGGGCCAGGTAATTCTCTGTTGCGAGGGCTGTCCTATACATTGTAAGGTGTTCCGGAGCATCCTTGGCCTCTACGCACTAGATGCCAGTGCCCTCCAGTTGTGACAACCAAAAATGTCTCCAGATGTTGCCAAATGACTCCTGGGGCGAAATTGTCCTGGTTGAAAATCACTGCTCTATTCGAGTGTGGCTTCTGAGAGACGCGGGACCTGGTATGACTCGGTTCCTGTTTAATTCCTCTACCTAGCACGTTGTCTGGAACTCAGTAGATGCTCAAGAAATCTTGTTTTCCCAATAACTCTTTGTTGACTAAATGAACTTGGCCCACTTTGAACTTATTTCTAGGTACTCTTGGCCTCCAAGTAGCCACATTTCTTCTTGTTAGGAGAACTAAAATAATTTGTGTAAAGTTTCACCTTCTTTCAGGTACACGACAAGCATTCAAGAAATGTTTGCTCCTGGCATTACTATTATTACGATTATTTCCTTCCTGGAATAGTGCTAAGCCTAAAGCCATGTGCTTATTTTGTCCTAAAAATCATTGCTGTTTCTTGAACCGCAGGGAGGAACTGGATGGAAATAACTGGAGAGGGAGAGAGCAGAACAGGCACAGAGGGTGCAATCGAAGGACTTTCAGGGGTAGTTCTCTGTGAGATGACCTTGCCATGCGCTTCTCTTGTAGCCAGAGCTCTAGCTAGAAAGCTGCTGTGGAACTTAAACATTTTCTTATGCAGGAATAGGAAGTCCTCACCCTCCACACTTCAGTATGGGTGTTTGGAAAGGTGTAGGAACGTTTTCAGTGTCAGGGTGCCTGGGGAGCTGTCTTGGCTTGATTTTCCCCAGAAGCCGACCTTGAGACAAGATTTGAGGGCAAGTTATGTTTTGGGAGGTAAAACCCAGAAAACGCTGTTAGGTGAGTGTAAGCAATAAAAGGTATATTTTCCGCCCAGTTATCACCTGGGCAACTGGGAGACCATGTGTGTTTTCCAGCCAGAGCGAAAGTTATCAGAGAGAGAGTCAGAGGTGTTTGCAGCCGACAGTGCTGGGTGGAGGGGTGCATGCCGAATGGATATTGGCAGGGCCCTGCCACGGGAGGCACATTTGGTAGACAGGGGCAGTGGTGCTTAACATCCTACAGCACACAGGGCACACACTCACCAGGAAGAATTATCCTACCCTGAGTGTCAATAGACACCCCTTTGAGAAACATGAAACACAAGAATGGATGTTTCCTTTCTCCTTTGGACTCCATGAAGAGAGAACACTTTCTGTTTTATTTTTATTTATAAAAACAATAACTTATTTTCCTAGTTATAAATGGAACAGGTGCTCTTTGTAGCAAATGTGAAAAGTGCAAGAAAAAAATCCCTGAAAAACACGCAATTTGTTGCATTTCCTTTTTATTCTGTCTGTAGGCAGTGTAAGTAGTGGTTAGAAAAATTGAGTTGAAAGTTGAATAGTCCTGGCATCAAATCAAGCTCCACCACTTACTAGCTAGGTGGCCATGAAAAAATTTAGTTAACCTTTCTGAGCCTTAGTTTCCCCAGCTGAAAAGTGGGAATAATAATATCTTACTGGGTTGTTTTGAGAATTAAATGAGTTAATGTATGTTGAGTACTTTGCTTATAGTAAGCACTCATTAGATGTGGTGTATGCGAGTATCTCCTTTTAAAAATGAGAATAATATTATTAGTGTGTCTGTGTGAATTACAGTTCTTCATACAATCTTTTCATGTGTCCTGTTCTGTTTTTTTGGTGTGTTTTATTTAGAATTACACTCAGCCCTCCGAAGCCATGGGATTTGCTTCCTCAGATTCAACCAACCTAAGAATACAGTATTTTTTATCTTGTTGGTTGATGTGAAACCTGCAGATATGGAGGGCTGACTGTAAGGGACCTGAGCATCCTTAGATCTTGGTATCTTCAGGGGTTCCTGGAACCAATACTAAGGGATGTCTGTATTTCAATGGCCTGTTCTTATGGACCTAAAACTTTTCATAAGCATTCTGTTGTTGTTGGTTTTTTTTGGTTGTGCCATATGGCATGCGGGACCTTAGTTCCCCGATCAGGCATCGTACGTGGGCCCCGTGCAGTGGAAGCACAGAGTCCTAACCACTGGTCTGTCAGTGAATTCCCTCAGAAACATTCTTTTAAACCATTGTGTAATATTCCATTGAGTGCTATATTAGTAATTTAAAGCTGCATAACAAATTACCCCCCTTAGTGGCTTGAAAGAACAATAAACTTTATTATCTCACACAGTTTCTTTGGATCAGGAATTTGGGAGCGGCTTTGTCTGGTGTTTCTGGCTTAGGTCTGTCGTAAGGTTGCGGTCAAGATGTTGGCTGGGACTGCCATCATCTGAAGGTTTGGTTGGTCAGGAGGATCCACTTTCTAGATGGCGCGGTCATGGTGATAGTGTGAATTCCAGGGCATGAGAATCAATGGAGGCCGTCTTGGAGGCTGGTTGCTACACTTGCCTGGCAAGTTTTTGGGGACTCACTAAATACCTGTTGAATAAATAAATGAGTAGATATCATGCAATGCTCCTCCTATTGCAGGGTATTCAGATTGTTTCTGGGGGCAAGAATCTTTGGTCCGTAGGAAGGGGTCTGAGTCAGGGACTAGAACTGCGTTGAACCTCCTGACAAAACTTGATTTTCTTATCTTAAAGTTTTTTGTCCCATTAAAAGCGAAAATCTGAGAGGGGGCTTGAGGCACAAATGTACATAGCAAGGTGCTGGAAAAAGGATCAAATCAAGTAAAAGGAATGCCTTCTGTATGGATACCAGTCTATTAATAATAGGACCTGATAATAAAATGAAATATTTTGGGAGCATCTGCTGGTTGCTGGGCACTTAGACCTTTGTGTTAGTAACCATAGCAACTCTTCAAGGTAGACATACTTGCTCTCTTCTGTAAAATGAGTGACCTGGGCAGTCCCTGAGCCTAGGAGTCCTTTTAGTGGTGCTGTGAGGATGCTGACATGACTAGCAAGAAGGGTTTAGCATAGTGCCTGCCACACAATGTACTGCCCAAGATGTGGTACCTGCTGTCACCACTATTACTGTTATCTTTTTTTTGGCTGCATTGGGTCTTCGTTGCTGTGTGCAGCCTTTCTCTAGTTGCGGTGAGTGGGGGCTACTCTTCGTTGTGTTGCGCGGGGTTCTTATTGCGGTGGCTTCTCGTTGCGGAGCACGGGCTTTAGGTGCGTGGGCTTCAGTAGTTGTGGCACGTGGGCTCAGTAGTTGTGGCGCACGGGCTTAGTTGCTCCGCGGCATGTGGGATCTTCCCAGACCAGGGCTCGAACCCGTGTCTCCTGCATTGGCAGGCGGATTCTTTTTTTTTTTTTTTTTTTTTGCGGTACGTGGGCTTCTCACTGTTGTGGCCTCTCCCATTGCGGAGCACAGGCTCTGGACGCGCAGGCTCAGCGGCCATGGCTCATGGGCCCAGCCGCTCTGCGGCATGTGGGATCTTCCCGGACCGGGGCACGAACCCGTGTCCCCTGCATCGGCAGGCGGACTCTCAACCACTGCGCCACCAGGGAAGCCCCCGGCAGGCGGATTCTTAACCACTGCACCACCAGGGAAGCCCCTATTACTGCTATTGTTACTGTCATTCTTATTTACAGTAAGTCACAAGCCGAGTCAGTGACAGAAACAGAATTTTAACCCAGGCCTGTTAAAATAAAAAGCCTGTGTTCTTTGTCCTATACCACTGTGCTGAAGACACATCCTCTGTTTCACTCCCCATCCTCCAAGAATTTCATAGTCGTATTGGGAAAAGTACAACTGGGAAGCATAATACAGCCAAGAGAAAAAGACAATACCAGTAGGGAGCTAGGATGGGTTTTAATGTCTTATCTCAGGTTGGGTTTCCTAGAAGCAAAGGCTGAGACAGGGATTTGGGAACATTTAATTTACTGAGGGAGGCTCTTAGGGGAAGGAGGGTTAGGAAGCAGGATGGAGCAGAGGAACAAAGCTAAGCAAGTGTTGGTCTTAATTGGAGACTGACTTCAGCCTGATCCCAGCGGGAACTCTGGAGCATGAATTGTACCACAAAGTTGGTCCTGCCTTAGGGTCAGTGGCTGGCCTTTTGTACTTTCCCATCAGTCACCCATTCACTGGCTCTGGCTGCCCCCTGGATGGATGTAGGTGCAAAGTAACTTTCTAGGAGAGAAAGCTCTGCTGGCTGAGGTGGAGAGCGGGTCAGCTATGAGCCATCAGCAGCTGGTAAAGGGGATCTGAGCAGGACACTGAGAATGGCCACTACAGGTCTCTGGGGCAGGAGTCAGCAAACTACAGCCCACGGGCCAAATCCTGCTTGCTGCTGATTTTGTAAATAAAGTTTTATTAGGACGCAGCTACACTCATTTGTTCATGTACTGTCTATAGCTGTTTGCGCTATAAGGGCAGAGTTGAGTAGTTGTGATGGAGACCATATGACTTTCAAAGCTAAAATATTTCCTATTCCCAGCAACCAGTCCAGGGGTTCAGAGAAGAGAGAGGAGTTCACAGTAATCTGGAGTGGCCCCATGGTGGAGGTCCCTTTTCTCTGGACTTGGGTTAGTGGCGAGGAAGCCAGAAGAAGTTTGAGGATAAGCAGGTTAATGTGGGCACAGGGAAAGCAGATACACCCAGAAAAAGATGGAAGGCTGTGACAAGGGAGCGTGATATGGTAAAGAAACTTCTCTCCAAAGACCACGTGGATATCTGGGACAGTAGCTTGTTTAAGGGAAGAAATCCACTTAAGGCTCATTTCCAGGGAAGAATTCCATTTAGAAACCCTTAATCAGAGGAGTGTGTGGTCTGGGGTGTGCTAAACCCAATGCATTCCGATGTAATTATTTGGAGCAGCTATAAACAAGTCTGGTCACTTAAGATAAAGATGTAAAACACACACTTTGCCTTCACAGGAACAGCAAAAGGAGAAAAGGGTATCTCTGTCCTTGATATTGGTGAATGCTTAGCAGGAATTCATTCAGCACTGGCAGACATCATGTGCTCGCTAACAGGGACATCGGGACGGCAGCTCTTGAAACTCATGGACTATTTTTGTCAAAGGAGAATTCAGTTTTAAATATTCGATGCCTTTAGGATAACTCATCTATCACTGGGCCAATTAAAGTCTCATTAATCACATACAGGAGAAAGGGAAAGAACTCCCTGCCCCTTGAAGCTATTAGTGTATAGCTGTGACATGGAGGCTGGGAAATGGAACTCAAGTGGCATAATTATGTAGAGATGGGAGCCAAAGTGATCCCCCTGCATAGGGACTGTTCCTTGACTCAAAAATTGCCAATCATGGGTTCTGCTGCAGAGCCTGGGGCAGCCTGGAGTGAGAGGATTTGGAAGATCATGATGGCGATCTGGGGATTACATTTAGGAAGCATGATGTAGGGTAAAGACCATGACTCTTGGGGCCAGACAACCTCCATTTATGGATCTACCATCTACTGAGAGCCTACTATGTGCCAGGCAACGTACTGAGCACTTTAAATGCAAACACTCATTTAACCCTCACAATGACCCCATGAGATATGTCATTATCCCCCTTTTACAGATGTGAAAATTGAGGTTTAGAGATGTTAACTGTTTTGTCCAAGGTCATAGAACTTCAGAGTGGTGGAGCTGGGATTTGAACCCTATTTCCAAACCAAACCAAGCTCTTTAAGTATTATGCTACACTATACTCAAGGCAAACTAAACCTCATCAAAAATGGAGACTTTTCTCACCTTGGAAAAACTGGGAAACACAGAATGGTAGGAAGTGTTACCGAACCAAACTTGGGTCTGTTTGCCCAATGTGGAGCGAAGCCAATCTACTGACACCAGGTTGTGGTGAAGGAAAGTAAAGCATTTATTGTAGGGTGTCAAGCAAAGAGCACCAGAGGTTAGTGCTCTGAAGACCCAAACTCCTCGATAGCTTTTAGGGAAGTGTTTTTAAAGGCAACATTAGGGACGAAGGTCATAGGGTACATGATCAGCTCGTGGACTTTTTCTGATTGTTTGGTGCCGAGGTAACAGCGTGATATTTTGGGGGAATCTCAATCATCAACACTCTAGTTTCATCCAGTTTGGGGTCTATGTGTTCTGTCCGGTGGGGGTCCTGGTTTTTGAAAAAGAGCTCAAGGACATGAGTCAGCCTGTTATCTACATCCTTTGAGGAGGAACTTGGGGTCCTGTGACTCTTTTTAATGGTTGCTTGCCTATTTTCTTTTTGTTTCTGTTTTTCTACTTCTCTAATTGTTAGCTGCTTGAGTCAGCTCCTTGGAACTGGGGAATGGCCTAGGAGCCTGAGGCTTTTTTTTACAAACAAGAAGTGGAAGACACAGGAGGTCTGATACTGATGAGTTCCTGCAGGGTCCTGTTTGGTTTTAGAATAAACAGCCATTAATAAAAATAAACAGCCATTCATTCTGATTGCCCAGAGTAAGTTATTGACAACATTGTGGTGTATATCCTTTCAGGCTTTTAAAAAATGTTCATATTTTAAAAACACATATATACACATAGTACATTTTGGTTTTGTGTTTCCAAATCAACATTATACCGTAAGTGTTTAAATGTTATCACATACCTTCACAAGTATAAATTTAAATAACTCCATAATATGTTGTTGTATGGCTGAATATACCTGTCTTTGTAAGTTTCCTTATCTTTGAAGTGTGGCTAGTATTTCCTACCTCACAGCTTTGTGGTGAGATGAGATAACAGTTATTAAGTGTCTGACACATGAGAGGTACTCAGTAAATATTTGCATTCTTTTCTCCCGCGTTTGGACAGGTTTCCTAGAATCAGAGCCCGAGATGGGGATTCTTGCACAGGTCACTTTTTTTGAGGGGGTGCTCTCAGGAAAGATCTGGAAGGGAGTGACGGTGGCAGGAGGGGGCAGGAGGGCAAGGAAGGAGCACATCTGCTTTGGAGCCTGGCTACATCCTGATCCACGGAGAGCTCTGGAGCACAATTAGCACCACAGGTCGGTCCCACCTTGAGGCTGTGGGGTTGACCTTTTATGTCTTCATGTTAGTGGTCATTGGCTGTGATGTTGTGTAGAAAAACCTACTCTTCCTCCTGTGTGGGTCTCCTTTACAACCACACTCACACCACTTCTCACGCGAGATGTGTGGGGTTATTTTTCCCACACCAAACGATTCTCTGTGACACCAGATGGTCGTCCTACAGTTCAATTCAATTCTGACACTAACGGGAGGAAGTGCAGATCACACCCATTTCTGATGCCAGTCTCAAGTCCCAGGGTGTCACCTGTACTTCGGACTGACCGGTTATAAATCAGGCTTCCCATGACCCGCTGCTTGTGTTCAACAATTTGCTGGAGTGACTTAAAGGACTCAGGGAAACACTTCCTTACATTTACCAGTTTACTATAAAAGGATATGATGAGATACAGATGAACATCTAGATGGAAAAGATACATGGGGCAAAGTACAGGGTGATGGGTACGGAGCTTCCAGCTCCTCCGTGTGTTCAGCAACCTGGAAGCTCTCTGAACCCCATACCATTGGGAGTTTTATGGAGGCTTCGTCACATAAGCATGGTGGATCCTTAAGTCAGTTTTCAGCCCCTTTCCCCTCCTGGAGGATAGGGAATGGGGCTGAAACTTCCAAGCTTCTAATCATGGTTTGGCCTTTCTGGTGACCAGCCCCCATCCAGGAGCCCATCAAACATTGCCTCATTAGAACAGAAGACTTTCCTCTCACCAGGGGAGTTCCAAAGGATTTAGGAACTCTGTGTCAGGACCTGGGGTCACAGACCAAATATTAGAACAGAAGATGCTCCTGTACCTCTATGTTCACAGCAGCAGTAGCTACACTAGCCAAGACCTAGAAGCGACCAAATATCCATTGACAGATAAGTGGATAAAGAAGATGTGGTACATATGTACAATGAAGTACTACTCAGCCACATGAAAAAGAATGAAATAATGCCATTTGCAGCAACATGGATGGACCTAGAGATGTCATACTGATTGAAGTCAGTCAGAGAAAGACAAATACATATGATATCATTTATATGCAGAATCTAAAATGTGACACAAATGAACCTATCTACAAAACAGAAACAGACTCACAGACATAGAGAACAGACTGGTGGTTGTCAAGGGGCAGGGGGGTGGGGGAGGGATGGATTAAGAGTTTCGGATTAGCAGATGCAGACTGTGATATATAGAATGGATCAACGACAAGGTTGAATATAAATATATTTTATATATAAATATATAAAATATAAAGAATATAAAAAAGAAAAAAACCCCAGATGCTCCTAGTGCTCTTATCACTTAGGAAATTACAAGGGTTTCAGGAACTCAGTGCCAGGAACCAGGGGCAGAGACCAGTATATGTATTTTCTGTTATTTCACAGGTGTAAAACTTTGGAGTAAAACCTCTCCTAGTCAACCAAAGGAGACTTTCTTGAGTAGTCCTTTCCAGTATGGTAGCCCCTAGCCATATGCGGCTATTAAGCACTTCAAATGTGGCTAGTCTGAACTGTGATGTGTTGTAAGTATGAAATACACATCAGATTTTGAAGACTTAGTACGCAGAAACAGATGTCTACGTTATTAATAATTGTAAAATTGATATGTTGAAAGGATAACATTTTTAATATACCGGGTTAAATAAAAATATATTATTAAAATTAATTTCATTTATTTTTTTAAATTTATTTTTTAATGTGACCTTTAGAAAATTTGAAATTACATATGTGGCTCACAGTATTTCTTTAAAAAATTTTTTTACTGCATTTGGATTATATTTATTTTATTTTATTGAAGTATAGTTGATTTACAGTGTTGTGCTAATTATTTTATTAAAGGTGTTTATTTATTTTTATTTTATCTTGGCTGCACTGGGTCTTCGTTGCAGTGTGTGGGCTCTTTGTTGCGGTGCGTGGGCTTCGCTAGTTGTGGCGCATGGGCTCCAGAGTGTGCGGGCTCAGTAGTTGCTGTGCGCAGGCTCTCTGATTGTGGCGCGCAGGCTCAGTAGTTGTGGTGTGTGGGCTTCTCTCTAGTTGCAGCATGTGGGCTCTTCGTTGTGGCGCGCAGGGTTCTCTAGTTGTGGTGCATGGGCTCCAGAGCGTGCAGGCTTAGTAGCTGCGGTGTGTGGACTTCGTTGCCCCACGGCCTGTGGGATCTTAGTTCCCGACCGGGGATCGAACCTGCGTCGCCTGCGTTTGAAGGCGGATTCTTAACCACTGCGCCACCAGGGAAGTCCTGTAATGTTGTGTTCATTTGTGCTGTACATCAAAGTGATTCAGTTATACATATATATACATTCTTTTTCATATTCTTTTCCGTCATAGTTTATCACAGGATATTGAATATGGTTCCCTGTGCTCTACAGTAGGACCTTGTTTATTGATTCTATGTATAATAGTTTGCAACTGCTTCACATTATATTTCTATTGGACAGTGTTGCTGTGGAGTAGGGGTTGGCATACTTTTTCTGTAAAAGACCAGAAAGTAAATATTTTAGGCTTTGTGGGCCACACAATCTCCATTGCAATTACTCAGCTCTGAGCTTGTAGGGGAGGCAATCGTAGACAAAACAGAAATGATGAATGGGCATGGCTGTGTCCCAATAAAAAGTTACTGATAAAAACAAGTGGTGGGCTGGTCTTGGCCCATGGGCTATAGTTTTCTGATCCCTGCTCTAGAGAAAAAAATCAGCTGTGAACTGTTAGCAGTCAGTGCTCATACCAGCTTGGGATGGTGGTGGTGGAGGGGTGTATCAGTCTATATGCCTATTTTTCTCCTGGTTAGGAAATAATTCTTTTTACAAATGATTTTCCCCAGGCTTTACTACTGACCTCTAGGTGCTTCGTCTCTAAAGGAGGAAGCTTTGGGGGGAAACTTTATTTCAGGGGGCTTGGACTGTGAGGCTAAAGATGGAGAAATATGCAGAAGGAAGGAAAACAAGACCAAACATTTACTTCCTACTCAGAATAGGAGGAGAGGAACATATGCATATCAATATGGCATTTGAAGATGCTACTTGGTGTTCTGAAGGTCTGTACAACTGGTCTACCCTGGAAGGTGGAGGCAGTGTCATTGAGGATTTAAGTAATTTTTTTAAATGACAAATCTCCCTGCCCCCCAGCTTTTGCCAACACAGACATAAACATGAAATTTTCGGATAGAGTCCAATTAACATAGAATGCGTAGGCCAGGAAATAATCAATACAGAATTCTGGGGAAATGACAGCTCTGCAACTCATGCTTTCCCAAGGTGGAATTGCTCAATTAAAATTGTTCTTTGGCCTCCAGAGAACTTCCTGTGACCTCTTTAGGCTGGACTCAAATGTCTCCACTGGTTCTGTGCATTTCCTCGGGCAGCCCCATGGCCCTGCCCCTCCTTGTAAATGCTGAGAATCTTCTAAAGCCCCCTTCAGCTGGTTTGCAGTTGACTCTTCCCGATTGTTTTTACCCATTGACGTATTGGGGTGGTCTCCCCAGTCTTCAGTCTCCTCTAATCAGAATCCTATTCCTTCAAGGCAGGATTGAAATCTTCCTCCTTTCTGTCCTATTTTCCTTTGGCAAATGTTTACTGAACATCTGTTGTTTGCCAAGCCTGTTTTAGGCACCATGTATTGTCAGGCTTAGTATCCTAGTGGGGAAGGCTAATAATCAATTTTTATTTTTATTTATTTATTTTTGTTGTTGTTTTCTTCATGGAAAGGCATTTTTTCTTAAGTATAGCAGTGTGTACATGTCAATCCCAAACTCACTTCTCCCTTGGTACCCATAAATTCTTTCTCTAAGTCTGTGAGTCTGTTTCTGTTTTGTAAATAAGTTCATTTGTATCATTTTTTTTTAGATTCCGCATATAAGCCATATCATGTGATATTTGTCTTTCGCTGTCTGACTTACTTTGCTTAGTATGATAATCTCCAGGTCCATCCATGTTGCTGCAAATGGCATGATTTCATTCTTGTTTTTATGGCTGAGTAGTATTCCACTGTATACATGTACCACTTCTTCTTTACCCATTCACCTGCTGATGGACATTCAGGTTGCTTCCATGTCTTGGCTATTGTAAACAGTGCTGCAGTGAACAGAGGGGTGCATGTATCCTTTCGAACCGTGTTTTTCTCCAGATATATGCCCAGGAGTGGGATTGCTGGATCATATGGTAGCTCTATTTTTAGTTTTTTAACGAACCTCCATACTGTTCTCCATAGTGGCTGCACCAGTTTACATTCCCACCAACAGTGTAGGAGGGTTATCAATTTTAAAATAAATACGTAAATAATACAACTTTGCCAAGTGATAAGGTTTGTGAAAAAAGTTAAAAAGGGTGAAAGAATGGAGAGTGATGGTGTGCGTGGGGTATGTCAGATAGGGTGGGCAGGAGAGGTATTTTTGAGAAGGTGGCATTTGAAAGAAGGCCAAAAAATTAGAGTTAAAACAGCCAGTGCTTATATGGTGCCTACTCTGTGCTAGGCACAGTTTGGAGTGCTTCTCAGACATTGACTGATTCATCTTCATGACAGTGCAATGAGGTAGAACTACAACGAGCCCCACTTGATAGATGAGAACCTGACGTATGGAAAGATGACGTCATTGGCCCAAGGATGCCAAGTTCATCCGTGCTTAGATGGGGTTTGAACCCAGGCCCCTGGCTCCAAGTGCTCTTAGCCATCAGGAGGCATTAGGACATTGATTTATTGAATATTTGATTCACTGATTTATTCTCACCTCTTACTCATAGAGGACCAATATGCGCCAAGTAGACATAAGTAAGGCCTATTCCTCTCTTATTGTCTCAGGGTAGAGACGGCCTCGGGGCTCAGGCTTGCTGAGAACTGTTATTGCAGTGATAAGCACGTGATCTGGTCTCAGCCTGGGGTAGTGGAGGGATGATCACGGAAGACCGTTCAGAAGAAGTGACAAGATGAATTGAGACTTGGAGGATGAGTTTTTAGGAAGGCAACGTTGGACTGGAAATGTAGAGAGTGGGAAAACAGGGGTCGGGAGGGACATGGCAGGCAGAGGGAACAGACTGTGCAGAGGCGCAGAGTCAGGGCATGCTGAGGGAGGTAAAAGTCCTTAAAGACAGCATAGCGTCCACCTGGGCAAATAACAGCTCATGAGACAGGAAATGTGGGCAGAGTTGGGATTGCTTAAGGAACCTGGGTTTTATCCTGAGGGCAATGGGGAGCCATTGAATGATTGTAAGTAAGGGGTGAGGTGGATGGATTTGTGTTGTTAGAGCTGGTAGCACAGGTAGCAGTGTGTGTGTGCAGCGTGGTTTGATGGGGGACGTGTTACCCACTTGGTTCTTCTTGACACCTTCCCATCAGCCCAAAGGAAACAGAATTTTCTCCTTAATTATTATTTTTGTTAATGAATAATAATAGTAGCTAATTCTTATTGGGCACATACTAGGGGCTGAGTAGATTCTACGCTGAGTACTTCACATTTTTTTTTTTACCTTAGATAATTCTTAAAAAACACTTTATGTAACAGATGTCACTGAATCTGTTTTACAGATGAAGAAACCAAGGGTCATAGAGGTTAAATGGTGGATCTCAAATGACACAGACATTCATTGGTGAAGCAGGAATGACAGCCCAGAGATTATAATTCCAGAGGCCACAGTATAAAGCACAGTGCTTTCATCAACTCATTTTGTCAACTGCACTTTCCTTATTTTCATACCCAGAGGGCAGGGGATGAATGAAGACACGTATTGAGTGCCTACTATGCACTAGATGAAGGTGGACAGCTCTGCGCATATTATTTATTTATTTATGGCTGCATTGGGTCTTTGTTGCTACGCGCTGGCTTTCTCTAGTTGCGACGAGTGGGGGCTACTGGTTGTTGTGGTGTGTGGGCTTCTCATTGCAGTGGCTTCTCCTGTTGCGGAGCATGGGCTCTAGGCGCACCGGCTTTAGTAGTTGCAGCATGTGGGCCCTAGAGCCTGCGGGCTTCAGTAGTTGCAGCGCATGGGCTCAGTAGTTGTGGTGCACGGGCTTAGTTGCTCTGCGGCATGTGGGATCTTCCCAGACCAGGGATCGAACCCGTGTCCCCTGCATTGGCAGGCGGATTCTTAACCACTGCGCCACCAGGGAAGTCCTGCGCATATTACTGATGCTATTTCCTTACAATAGCCTGATGCAGTGTATCCCCTTTTAACAGATGAGAAAACTGAATCCAGGAGGTGTGGGTTGCTGGCTTTTTTCCCTGCCTGGTGTTTCCACTGGTTTCTTCCTGAGGGCTTCGTAAGCTGCCTCCTCAGTCTCCTGCATCTTTAACTACGTCTCCTTCCTGTGGGATTGTCCACGCTCTCCCCAGCAAGCACTAGCCAATGGCCACATTAGAAGTGGTTCACTTAGTGTCATTGCTTCCTGGTTTCCTTGCCAGGTGACACCTTCCATCAGCAGCCTTGTCTCCAGTGCTCATCACACCTATGAGAATAACCAGCCCCTCCACGCTCTGGGCTGATGTGTGTCTCTGAGTGTCTGTTCCCACTGGGGTGCTGGGAAGGGGAGCAGGGATTGCATTCCCAGAGACTAATTCCTGGATCCCAAAGACCCTGAGTTCACTTTTCCTCGTGATGGCATGACTGATTTATTGTAGACACACAAAAAATGTATATTTCTGTATTGCTTCTTCTTCCTAAAGTTATATTCATCATCAAACATTTAGAATGTTTCAATAAGCAAAAAGGAGGAATCAAAAGAAACCTTTAATCTTACCTCCTAGTGATAAACACTGCTAATATATTGGAGAGTATTTATCTGGTCTGTGTGTTTCTCTGTGTCTCTCTCTCTCCTTACTACAAAATAAAATCATACTATACATGCTGTTTCGTAATTGGTCATTTCCCTTTCACAAGTCAGCAGAGGCACCTTGATGTTCTTCTCTAATGATGGTTTTCAAATTCATTTTAGCAGCTTTTGAACCCTTTCTGCAAGCACCATCATTGGAAATGAAATTTATTAGACAGATTGCCTTAATCAGCTTGGGCTGCTATAATGAAAACCATAGACTGGGTGGCTTAAACACCAGATATTTATTTCTTACAGTTCTGGAGCCTGAGAAGTCCAAAATCAAGGTGCCCACCTGTTTGGTTCCTGAGACAGCTGCTTCCTGATTTGCAGATGGCCACCTTCTTTCTGTGTCCTCACATGGCAGGGACAGAGAGAACCCTGGTGTCTCTCCTCTTCATATAGGGGCATTAACCCACCATGGGGTCTCCACTCTTCATAACTTCATCTAAACCTAATCACCTCCCAAAGCCCCGCCTCCTAATATTATCACATTGGGGGTTAGGGCTTCAATAAATAAAGTTAGGGGGGCACGAACATCCAGTCCATAACAAATGAAAGCAGAGCTTCTTTGATTGAAGCATAAGTACAGGAATGGAAATTCTGCCTAGTTGCTTTGGTTTTTTTGCTGAGATTGACTCCTGAATCAAATTTGTGGATCTAGTTTTTCAAGGAGCAGTGTTTGCAAAACAATTTCGTCATCTGGCATTATTTTAAATGGTTGTATTGTATTTCATCATATGGATGTATCTGGCTCCTTGTTGTTGGACATCTAGCTTGCTTTCCGCTTTGCATTATGAACAAAATTATGATGGGCATCTTTGTATTTCCAATCTTGTGTATACCCATGATCGTTTCCCTCAGACTGTCTTAGAAGTAAAAATGTCTTTTGATTGCTGGCTTGTGGAAATTTCCCTCTGAAGCCCTAATCTTTGTTTGGCAGGCCAGGGGTGTGGACCTTTGTTCAGAGTGTGTATGTGCTAGACATAATATGTCTTCATAACAGATGGTTGGTGTTGGCCTGCTGAGTCATGCTCTGTTGTCAGGACAGCAACAGACTTTCCCCTGGGTCTGGGCAGGCAAGACTGCCGAGGATGCTATCTTATATTTGCAACAGCCTTTTACAGTTTTCAAAGCCCTTTTCATCTGTTGTGCCACAGTCACTCCAGGAAGTAAATGGAGAAGAGACAAATACATCTTTAAAAAATTTAAAGCATACTGGGGTTCCAAGAGGTTAAGTGACTTTCCTAAGATTACGCATCTAGTAAGTGGTGGCACTCTGTATTAGTCAGCTATTACTGCAATAATGCTGCGTAACAAATAACTCTCTCCCCTCCAAAAAAAATCTCAGGACCTTACATGAACAGTTATTTTTTCATTCTCCCGAGGCAGTTGGGTCTGAGGGTTGGCTGCGGTTTGGCTGATCTCAGCTGAGCTGTTGTAGCTGGGCATAGGGGACAAAGGGAATAGTGACAACAGATAATGTTATAGAGGAAGACTTGACCATGACCTTAAAGACCAGGGTGGGGGGTCTGAATCTTATATTTACTGCAATGGGAAGCTATTGAAGGATTTTATGTAGGAGAGTGATGTGATCCGATTTATGTTTTGAAAGATTATTTGGACTTGTTTGTTCAATGTTAGATTTTCTTTTTTTTTTTTGTGGTACGCGGGCCTCTCACTGTTGTGGCCTCTCCCGTTGTGGAGCACAGGCTCCGGACGCGGGGGCTCAGCGGTCATGGCTCACGGGCCTAGCTGCTCCGCGGCATGTGGGATCTTCCTGGACCGGGGCACGAACCCGTGTCCCCTGCATTGGCAGGCGGACTCTCAACCACTGCGCCACCAGGGAAGCCCTCAGTGTTAGATTTTCAGTGCTGCGTTTGTAACAGATGCTCCATAAATATTTTATTGGATTAATAATGAATCTGGTTCCCAGGGAAAGCAACGCAGTGCAAGACCTGAGGAACTGGGTACAGTCCCACTCTGTGCAGGGAGTTGGTAAGCTGGTTGGCTTCTCTGGGGAAGATCTATTCATTAGTCAGTTTGTTCATTTATTCATTCATTTCAGTAATTCGGAGAACATTTGTAGGGTGCGTCCTCTGGGGTGTCCACACCAGCAGAGGGAAGGCTGTGACTTTGCAAACACTCTAGAGATCTCAGATGAAATGATGGCCCCATCCTTCTTTTCTTCTGAGGAGGAGAATCTCAGGGCAGCTGGTGAATAAAAGGGCTCAGACTTTTGAGAGACAAGGTCCTCTCTTGGGGTCGAATAACCAGGGCAGAGGGAGACAATCATTGTTAGGGCTGGAGCATCCTTTATTCATCAATTCATTCAGCTTCTTGTGTGGAAGAGGAAACCAAGGCCCTTGGAGAAGGCGAGGGGGACTGATTGCTCAGGATGACCCAGCAAGTTAGCTCACAGCCCCGGAGACCCTAGACCCCTAGCTACTGCTCCTGGGGCTCTTTGCTTCATGCTGCCCTGAACACTTACTTTTAAACGAAGTTTAGACACTCTGTATACGAGTTCGGGGGAAGAAAATAATGGTGTTCATTTTGAATTATGATGCTTTTTTGATTAAAAACCAACCCCAGAAAGATAGTTTACATTTAAAGTGAAATGGTAAAGTGCAAAGGTTTAGGATAGGAATTAGGATTTCTAATTATACAGCACTTGGACTACCTGTTTATGGAATCTTTGAAGAAATGCTTTATAAATAGGTCAAAACAGGCCACACAGTCCTCATGTGTTTATTTGCTGGGTGTTCTCATTTGGCATTGGGCCCCGATCTTATGTAGCCTTGAACTCTAGTTGCATTTTCTTGTGTAAATGAATCATCTCCAGCTAGACTGCAAACAGGCTGTTGTTTTTTTTTTTTTTCCTATTTATCCGTTAGCATAGTGCCAGGTACAGGGAGTTAGCTTAATAAATCCATTTCATCTCCCACCCCCTCCATCCCCTCCTTCCCCTCCCCTTCTCCCAACCTCCTTCCTCCATTTCTCCGTCCCTCCCTCTCTCTGTTTCTTCTCCCTCTTCCCTCCCAAGCCCTCCTAACTCCAGCTTCCTCCCTTCTCCCTCCCTCCCTTTTCCCTCCCTCCTTCCCTCTCTTTCTCACCACTTTCCCACTTTCCTTCCACAAACATTTCTACTGTAAATCAGTGCCAAGCCCTTTACAGGCATTGGGGATTCAGTGATGAGTAAGGTGAACAGGTTTCTTCTCTCACGGAGCTTTGAGTCTACCTGGGGAGACTTGACATTAAACAGCTAGCAGTGGGATCACTTATAAAATTACCTTTGGACCACATGGAGTGAAGAATGGCAATGTGGAAGGGTGGGGGGGGCATTTGGTCAGGGGTCAGGGAACACTTTCCTGAGGAATGCTTGCTCGAGCTGAGACCTGGAGGATGAGTAGGAGAGAGCAGCCAAAGGAAGGGAGAGGGTGGGACTGCGATCAGGCTGAGGGAACTGCAGGGTTTGGGGAAAGCCTTGAGGTGGGGAGCGGCCTGGGTCTTTGGAGGAATGGACAGGAGACCTGCGTGGCCAGAGCCGAGAAAGTGGATGGGGATGTGGAGAGGTCAGCACGTAGGTCAGGCAAGGTCTCAGGGGCTACCGGGGAGGTGTTGGTGTTTTTCTTGAGAATAATGGAAATCCGTGGAAGGGGTTTTTAAGCAGAAGAAAAACAGTTGGAATTCATTTCTGGAAGGTCACTTTAGGCCAGAGGGGTAGGCAGCTCCACCGATGGGGGTGAGGGAATCCCCCCCAGTGGCACACTCTGTATCCTGATAGAGAAGGTCCCCAGAATGATATGTTAAATGACAAAGAACAAGGTGCAGAACAATGTCAGAAAGAGAGGAGGATTGCACTATGTATTTGGATTTATGTGTATTTGATTAAGGAAACACTGGAAGGATGAAGAAAGAAGTACCCCAAGTGGCTGTATATTTATTGTGTGTGTGGGCAAGATGGATGGGGACAGGTGTGTGGGCAAGATGGATGGGGACAGGCGTGGGAGCCACAGACTTCCCCACGTGTGCCTTTAAAAAAATTTTTTTTTAAAATTCATGTATAGTTGATTTACAATGTTGTGTTAGTTTCTGGTGTACAGCGAAGTGATTGTGTTATACATAAATTGTTTTTATATTTGTTTCCATTATAATTTATTCAAGATATCGAATATACTTCCCTGTACCATACAGTACGTCCTTGTTGTTTTTCTCTTTTATATATAGTAGTGTGTACCTGCTAATCCCAAACTACTAATTTATCCCTCCCCCCACTTCCCCTTTGGTAACCATAGTTTGTTTTCTACTTCTGTGAGTCTGTTTCTGTCTTGTAAATAAGTTCATTTGTATCATATTTTAGATTCCACACATAAGTGATATCATATGGTATTTGTTTTTCTCTGTCTGATTTACTTCACTTAGTATGATAATCTCTAGGTCCATCCATGTTGCTGCAAATGGCATATTTCATTATTTTTTGTGGCTGAGTAATATTCCATTGTATATATATGTACCACATCTTCTTTATCCATTCAACTGTCGACGGACACTTAGGTTGCTTCCATGTCTTGGCTATTGTGAATAGTGCTGCAATGAACATTGGGGTGCATGTAGCTTTTTGAATTAGAGTTTTCTCTGGATAAATGCCTGGGAGTGGGATTGCAGGAGTAGAGTTGCATATGGCAACTCTATTTTTAGTTTTTTAAGGAACCTCCACATTGTTTTCCATAGTGGCTGTACCAATTTACATTCCCACCAACAGGGTAGGAGGGCTTCCCTCTCTCCACACCCTCTCCAGCATTTGTAGCATGTGTGCCTTTTTATACTGCTTTGACTTTTGAGCCATATTATTAAATGATTATTAAAAAACTGAATAAAAATGAGCTGAGCTGGGCTCTAACAGCAGTGGTTGTGCATTTGGAGGTGGGGTGAGGGGAATGGGATGTGAGCTATCGATCCGTGATGGGAAATTCTCAATCAGTGTCACTCTCCTTTCAGGAGATTTTCTTTTCTGTATCTGATATTGATGCTCTAATCATTTATTGAATAAGCAGCCCCTTGATCTCATACTTGCTTCTCTAACCAGACTCTTTTGATAACAAGATTTCATCAACATCTTACCTTTAACGATTGTTGCAGAGTTGCCCCAGCTGGAGGGTAATGGTATCTAAGTTGTACTGAGCATGTACATCATGCCAGACGCAAAGTACTCTACCTGGATTGTCGCATTTCATTTTCACAACCTCTCACCACGGTTTTGTGCACAAACAAACTGAGACATGGAAACGTGAGGTGATTTGTTCAGGGCCACCCTTGGAGGTCAGCCTGTGGAGGGTAAATGGAGCATTGATTAATTTGATGACTGTTTGCTGGGTGCCAGCTATGTGCTGGGCACTGGAGTAGGTGCTAGAAATATCCTGATGAATAAGAGGCAGGGTTTGCTCTCACAGATCACACTATCCAAAGGGTCTGACAGAACTTCCACGTGTAACTGTTATGTAGTGTGACAGAGGCTTTCAGCTGGGTATGTGCAAGGCCCAAAGAAACGGGAGAAGGGAATCAAGGAAGGCTTCCTGGAAGAAGAGAAAATGCTTTAGTTATAAGTAACTTCTGTGTTATGTATAGGAGTTTGACAAGCTCATGGAGCCTGCAGGGCATTTTGAGGGGAGGGCATTCCAGGGAGAAGAAACAGCAAGCATGTGCAGAGGCCTGGAGGCGGGAAGTAGTGGACCATGAGGGTAGAAATATGAGTACTCTGGAATCTCCATGGGAGAGGAGCTGGGTGGGGGCCTTGATACTGTGGGTGGGGTTCATGCCATTTTCCTCCAGCCAACCCACTTCTTTTTTTTTTTTTTTTTGCGGTACGTGGGCCTCTCACTGTTGTGGCCTCTCCCGTTGCGGAGCACAGGCTCCGGACGTGCAGGCTCAGCGGCCATGGCTCACGGGCCTAGCTGCTCCGTGGCATGTGGGATCTTCCCAGACCAGGGCACGAACCCGTGTCGCCTGCATCGGCAAGTGGACTCTCAACCACTGCGCCACCAGGGAAGCCCCCAGCCAACCACTTCTGAATTTATTTATTTATTTATTTATCTATTTATTTATCTAGGGCTGTGTTGGGTCTTCGTTGCTGTGCGCAGGCTTTCTCTAATTGCAGCGAGCAGGGGCTACTCTTTGTTGTGGTGCGCAGGCTTCTCATGGCAGTGGCTTCTCTTGTTGCGGAGCACAGGCTCTAGGCGCGGGCTCAGTAGTTGTGGCTCTTGGGCTCCAGAGCTAAGCTCAGTAGTTGTGGCACACGGGCTTAGTTGCTCTGCGGCATGTGGGATCTTCCTGGACCAGGGATCGAACCCGAGTCCCCTGCATTGGCAGGTGGATTCTTAACCACTGTGCCGCTAGGGAAGTCCCAGCAACCGACTTCTGATATGTGCCTTTCCCTGCTAGCAGTATGTCCCTTTGCCTTTATGATATGTCTGTAATCAACTCCCAAGATTCATTCCTAGCTTAGCTAAGCAGTTGCCGTGTGTCAGTCTCCCAGCTGGGAGTTCAATGGCAAAAATGATGTGGTGGTGTCATGGATGAATCAGGCATGGAAATGGACAAATTGATTCAAAATGACATTTGGTAAGTGGCATTATATTGTACAAGGAAGCCCAGAGAGGGGACATATAATTGGAGACAGGAGGTGGTCAGAGAGGGTTTCTTGGAGGAGGTGACCCTTGAGGTAAGTTTTAGTGGATGAGGAGGAGTAGTTGTGGGGGTGAGGATGAACTGGTGTGGCCTCAGAGTAGAGGGAACGGCAGGGACAAAGGCCCAGAGGTATGACGCAATCAAGTGTGTATGTGGGGCCAGTGGAGAGGCCAGAAATAAAACTGAAGAGTTAATAGAGGCCCTGGGAACCAAGATCAAAAGGCCTAATAGGGTGTTTTCACGAGGGAGGAAGAAGGAGAAAGAAGGGGAAGAACGGTAACATCCTCATGTTCTAAAATGCTAATAAAACCAGAGCAACCTGTAAATCAGTCTGGAGCACATTGCAGTAGAACTCTCCTCCGGGGAACAGCAAGTGAACTCAACAAGTCAGGTTTTGGCCGAGCCCTGCACGTGGAGTGGTGGCTGGCTGTCAGATGTGATCACACGTACCTGCCAGAGCTGGCCTTTCTCTGCTAGGGAGTTACATCTTCCAACTTGGCTGAGACTGAGAACCCAGGGACCGGCACTTCAGGCCTGGTCAGAGTAATTAAAATGGGATCAGTGGTTCCCATGGCAATATTGACATCAGTGCTCCCAGCGTGGAGGCCTCTGGCCATGGCGAACTTACTTCCTGAGGACTGGCGCCTGGCCCGCCTTGCCCGCCCTGGCCAGGCTCACGCCCACCAAACAGGAAGGAAACACCCTCTGTTTCCCAGCCATCATGTGCCAGAGCTATGCTGTTGGCACTTCATGCACATGACCTTGGATTCTCAAGACAATAGCCCTAGTAGGCAGGAAGGGGAATCTGAAGCCCAGAGAGGCTCAAGGACCTGCCCATGGACAGTGGGAGCCAAGGTCAGGATGCAACCGCAGATGCTGGGGCCACTAGATTCAGGGTTTTCTGACCTCCTTCACCATTACTTTTCAGTCCCCCGGTTGTGAGAATGACGCTTGCCATGTTCACTTCTGTTATGGACTGAATGTTTCCATCCTTCCAAAATTCCTGTGTTGAAGCCCTAACCCCAATGTGATGGTTTTAGGAAGTGGGGCTTTTGGGAGGTGATTAGGTTTAGATACAGTCATGAGGGTGGAGCCCCCATGATGGGATTAGTGTCCTTAGAAGGAGAAGAAGAGACACCAGAGCTCTCCCTGCCATGTGAGGACACCCTGAGAAGGTGGCCATTTGCAAGCCAGGAAGCCCTCATGGTGAACTGAATCACCCAGCACCTTAACCTTGGACTTCTCAGCCTCCAGAACTGTGAGAGGTAGATGTCTACTCTTTAAGCCACTCAGTCTGCGGTTTTGTAATGGCAGCCTGAGCTAAGACAGCCTTCCTCAACCACCCTTCCTTAAAGCACCCCAATTCCCATTTGGAGAATTATGTTCCCCGCACTGGCTGCACCTTGTTGCGACTGAACCATGGTGGTCATGTGACCACACTGGGCCAATCAGAGTTATTTTCTCCAGGCCTGGCCTCTGCACAGTCTCACAGTTCCAGCATATTCCGCCTACGGGGTCCTTGGGGAGACAGGGAGGGACCGTGGCTTCTGTCGCCTGATCCCAGTCCTACTTCCGGTTCTCAGCCTTCCTATCCACTGTGTAAGCTGCTATTCAGGTCCATCCAATCACGTCCGTTTCTGCTTGAGTTCCCCACCATCATTTCTGTTGCTTGTAGTCAGAGGTTCCCGAAGACAGGCGTAGCCTGGTTCTCGGTACTCTCAGTGCCATTTGCCTTTGTTTTTGTTTTAAAACAGCTTTTTTATTGATGCATAATTTACATACCAATAAAATTACCCTTTTAAAGTGTGCAGTTCATTGCCTTTGGAGTGTTCACGGAGCTGTGTATCCATTACCACTGTCACATATTAGGACATTTTCGCTACCCCACAAAGAAACCCATACTCATGAGCACTTATCCCCTCAGCCCTGGAAATTACTAATTTACCTTCTACCCCATAGATTTGCCTATTATAGACATTTCACATAAAAAAAACCACACACACACAATATGTGGCCTTTTTGTTCTGGCTTTTTTTTTTTTTTTTGGCCGTGCTGCAAGGCTTGCCAGGTCTTAGTTCCTTCCCTGACCAGAGATTGAACCCGTGCCCTCAGCAGGGAAAGCGTGGAGTCCTAACCACTGGACCGCCAGGGAATTCCCATGTTCTGGCTTCTTAAACTTATAGCGTTTTTCAAGGCTCATCCACGTTGTAGCAAGTATCAGTACGTCATTGCTTTTTAAAAAATTGTGGTGAAAACAAAACACAGAACGTGAGCTCTACCCTCTTAACACATTTCTAAGTGCACAAAACATTATTGTGAACTAAGGCACAATGTTGTACAGCAGATCACCAGGACGTTTTCTCCTTCCATAACTGAAACTTTGTGTGCACCAAATACTATTTGTTTTTAATTGTCAGCTGAAAGCGTGTCATGAGAAAATGTGTACGTGTGATGAGCAAGTTGAGTGGGAAAGGTGAGGGACGTGGAGGACGTCTCTGCAGGATGTAGGATTGGGGGCAGCAGGCAGACAGTCTGGGCACACTCCTTCAGCATGACCGGGAAGGGGGGTTGTTGTCATAGGTGCATGCAGCATGGCCTTGGCCTTCAGAGACTCAGTGTAGCAGGAGAGATGTTGACAGGGGCATAAATAGCCATATCAGGGTGCAGGGGATAAGGGCATGAAGTCTGGATGGGTGGTGGGGATTCAGAGGAGAAAAAGATTATTCTTTATGAGGGATAGTTGATAATAATAACAGTAACAATGATAATAGGTAGCATTTACTGAACCTTTATTATGTCCAGGTGCCTTACTTAATGTTTTATATGTTTATGTCATTTAATCTTTATAATAACCCTAGGAGGTAGCTACTATTATTTCTCCCACTTTCCAGATGGGGAGACTGAGGCACAAAGAAGTTATATAAGTGGCCCAAAATTACAGGACTGGGAAATTGTTGGGTGGCATTTAAATCCTCCCCTTGTGGCTCCCCAGCCCATGGTCTCCCAAGGTATCACGGGGTAGAGACTTTGGAGTCGCCTTGTGAAAGGCAGGCTGAGAAAATTTATACCAGTCCGATAATACTCACCTCAGGCAGAAGGCATTAAAACAAGCTTTTTTACATGTTCTGGATGTTGTAGCTGAGAGAAAATCATTCATGTAATCCCTTCCCTCCAGTCCTCACTGAGGGGGCTTCTGGAGCCCTTCAAGTCACAGCCTCATAATTAACTAAATGAAAAGCTCCCTGCAAACAAGGAATCTTCAAAGGGCTGCTGCTTGCAGACTAACACTGACAAATCACAGTTTTCATTAGAACAGATTCCTGCTGAAGTTGGGCCAGGTTCCAGGTCTGCCCTGGATGTGTTAAGAATCAGTCCATTTCCAGATCTGGCCTGAGGTGCTGTGTTTGAAAAGACTTTTGAGCCAAGATAGAGTCAGAGCTAATCTCGAAGGAAGCAAGAGTGTGTTTCTTGACCTCAAGCCCAGGCCTCGGGCCCCTGGCAGGTACTTAACAAATATCTGTTGCCTGAACAAATAAAAATGATTGAAAGGTAATTAATTCTGTGGTGCATCATAGGTATAACATGAGCCAAAGGGGCGATGATGTATCGGTCAAGACCTTGGGGTTTTCTGCTTTTTTATGCAACAGAAATTCAAACTGACTTAAGTAATAGAAGTTGTTGGCTATGTAACTAAAATGTCCCAAGGTATACTGGCCTTCAGGAAACGTTCGCTCCAGCAATGCCCGTGTCACAAAATTATTGTTTTTGTTGTGAAAGCTCAGCCTCTGGGAAATTCAAGACAGGACGTGTTTACTCTACACCTCTGTTTGAAGTATGATATTGTAGTTTGGTCAAGGGTAAATTTTATAGACATAAAATCTGGCTTGAGATGGAAAGAATTCACCAGATTGCCAAGCTTTTGTGAAGTATAGAGTAGCAGATCAACTGAATTCAAGAACATGACAGAGAATGGAGGGAATTCCTAGCTGTGTTAACCTCAGAAAAGTTGCTTAAATCTCTCTGAGCCTTTTTTCCCTGGAATAAACCTGAGTAGTCATTTCTGCCCTCTTTTCGTGCTTGGGGTTGTCAAAAAGCTCAATTAAGAAAATATATCCATTAGAATTCTACACAAATGAGCAACTGTAATTAGTGATCATGGGGAATAATGGGTTATTGATCATGGCAACTTCTTCTAGTAGGTGCTTAGGCTGATTCAGTCATTTATACATTCATTCATTTATATATATATATATATATATATATATATATA
>NW_021703769.1:59188580-59203666 GCF_005190385.1 Monodon monoceros
CCCCCCCCCCCCCCCCCAATCTTTGGGACAACCCTTTCTCCTCTGCAGTGGAGTGATCCGTATACATCACTCAGTTCCTTTGAACACTGAGAATCCACAATCTTCTTCATTTCCAGCACAGTGCCTGACACATAGTAAGTGCTAAGAAATATTTGTTGAATAAATAAACGAAAAGAAGAAGTCTTAGAGGAGGCTGCCAGGTGTTGTTACCAAGTCTTTGAACTCGGGAAAGACTCGGATCTATCCGGGATGGTTAAATATTCATGAAGGCTGTGGTCCACATTACCTCCTGAATTTTTGCCTGATTCTAGTCATTAAGCAGAAATTTCCCAAGTGCCTCCTGTGTGCTAGGATTTGTGATAACCTCTAGGGGTCTAGAAATGAAAAAGACATGGTCTTGTTGGTAGAAATATTTTGGAGACCAGTGTGGAAACTTCTGGGAAAGTGAAAGATGTTCATACCCTCTGAACTAGCAATTTGTCTCCCAGGTGGAGATTCTAAAGGAACTGTTGGTCATGGGCACAGCAGGACCTGCAAAGAATAGTTATTGCAGTGTTGTTGGTAATAGTGAAAAAATTGGAAGCAGCCTGATTCAGTGGTTCCCAAACATGTCTGCATGTCAGAATCACCCAGAGATCATTTAAAAATTCAGTCTACATCCCATATCAAGTAAATCACAATCTCTAGGGGTGGGACACAGCTGTCACTATGTTTGGAAGCTCTTAGATAATCCCAGTGTGTACACTCCTTTGGGAAACACTGATCTAAATGACCATTATCAGCTGAACGCATGAATGATTATATAATGGATTACCTTGCTGTAATTATAACAAATGAACCACCCCAAAAGACGTATACAAGGATGTTTATAGCAACAGCACTGTTTACAGTAGCCAAGATGTGGAAGCAACCTAAGTGTCCATCCACAGATGAATGGATAAAGAAGATGTGGTATATATATATACGATGCAATACTACTCAGCCATAAAAAAGAATGAAATACTGCCATTTGCAGCAACATGGATGGATCTAGAGATTATCATAATAAGTGAAATAAGTCAGAGAAAGACAGATATCAAATGATATCACTTATATGTGGAATCTAAAAAAAATGATACACATGAACTTATTTACAAAACAGTAGCAGACTCACAGACATGGAAAACACACTTATGGTTGCCGAAGGGGAAAGGGGTTAGGGAAGGGATAAATTAAGAGATTGGGATTAACAAACTACATATCTAAAATAGACAAACAACAAGGTCCTACTATATGGCACAGGAAACTATATTCAATATCTTGTAATAAATTATAATGGAAAAGAATATGAAACAGAATATATACATGTATAACTGAATCACTTTGCTGTACACCAGAAACTAATATAACGTTGTAAATCAACTATACTTCAGTAAAAAAATTAAAAAATAATGTTTATAGCAGCACTATTCATAATAGCCCCCAAATGGAAACAACCCAAACATCCATCCACAGTAGAATGGATAAAAATCGTGGTGTGATTAGAAGGGAATATTACACATCAGTGAGAATGAAGAAGCTACAATTACATGTGTGAATCTCACAGACTGTTGGGTAAAAGAAGCCAGGCCCAGAGGTGTACAGACTGTATGATTCCAAGTATGTGATGTTCTAGAACGGGGGGGGGGGGGTCAGCAAACCTTTCTGCAAAGGGACAGACAGTAAATTCTTTAGGCTTGTGTTGGATACTGTCTCTGTTGCTAGGCAGCTCTGCCACAAAAGCAGCCATGCATGATATGGAAACCAGTGTGTCTGTGTTCCTATAACACTTTATTTATAAAACCAGGTGGCGAATGTAAAATAGTTGGCTGGTGGGAAGCAGCAGCATAGCACAGGGAGATCGGCTTGGTGCTTTGCGATGACCTAGAGGGGTGGGATAGGAGGGTGGGAGGGAGGCTCAAGAGGGAGGGATATGGGGCCATGTGTATGCATATGGCTGATTCGCTTTGTTGTGCAACAGAAACTAACATGGTATTGTGAAGCAATTATACTCCAATAAAGATATATTAAAAAAAAAAAAAGCAGGTGGCGGGCTGGCTTTGGCTCACCATTTGTAGTTTGCCGTAGTTTGCCAATCCTTATTCTAGATTGAGCAACATATATCTATGGTGAAACTACCATGAGACTTGTTCACCCCACGTGGAGGGTAGGGATGAGAAAGGCAGTTTCTGGGGCTCAGGAAATGATCTTTTTTCTTTCATTTGGCTGCTAATTATGCTGCTGTGTTTATTTTGTGGCAATTCATTATTCTGTACACTTACGATGTGTACACTTTTCTATGTGATGTTATTCTTCAATGTTAAGTTTGCATTAGAAGCCGCAAATCAACAAATGAACTGAAATGATATGCACTAAATCATAATGTGC
Organism: Monodon monoceros; assembly: GCF_005190385.1. Classification (NCBI taxonomy): domain Eukaryota; kingdom Metazoa; phylum Chordata; class Mammalia; order Artiodactyla; family Monodontidae; genus Monodon; species Monodon monoceros. Next base: position 59,190,987 of record NW_021703769.1, read on the forward strand.
AAAAAAGGTGAGTTTTGGAAGATACATACAGAATGTAAAATAGACAAAACGATGTAATAAACTGTTTAGGGACCGTGCGCTAGATTAAGATTGAGAAGACGTTCAGGGGAACAGTAACCACCAAATTCAGGGTGGTGGATACCTCGGTGTGGGAGGGGGGAGAAAAATGGGATGGGGAGGGGTCCACTGGGGGCTTTTTGTGTAGTTGTAATTTTTTTTTTTTTTGCGGTACGCGGGCCTCTCACTGTTGTGGCCTCTCCCATTGCGGAGCACAGGCTCCGGACGCGCAGGCTCAGCGGCCATGGCTCACAGGCCCAGCCGCTCCGCGGCATGTGGGATCTTCCCGGACCGGGGCACGAACCCGTGTCCCCTGCATCAGCAGGCGGACTCTCAACCACTGCGCCTCCAGGGAAGCCCTAGTTGTAATTTTTAATTTCTTGAGCTGAATGATGAATAAATGGGCTTTATCATGTTATCCTTTATTTCTTTTTATGTGTTCAAATATTCAGTACTAAGAGCAAGAAGAGTAGCAGATAATATCCTTACTTTTCAGGGGCATATGTTTTAAAATTCAGAAGAATGTGAGCCCAGGAGGACAGTGCTTTATTATCTATTTCATTCTTTTATTTCTCTCCAGTGCCTAGAATAGGGCCTGATACATAGTAGACACTCCCCAAATATTTGTTGAATAAATGTATGAATGAATGAAATGCTCATCACATGAGACAGTTACAGACTGACTGAAGAATACATTTTGGAGGTGTCATGGGAATTGGGTGAGAAGGCGAACCAGGGACTCTGTAAAGACAACTAAGACCTGGGCAGTAAGATGGGCTTGGCCAGGGCTCCCCTTTTGCCCAGTCTTCAAAGCTACTAACTTTCCAGCCTAAATGGCAAGAGCAGAACCTTGGAGCAAACGTTTAAAAGATGACTGCTCCTGACCTTGCCTCCCCTCTCCACATCCTGAGTTTGTGCAGGAAAGGCTGTGGGGACCCCTCAGCTTGGGTGCTTTTTGAGGCTGTCTAGTGAATCCTGAAGCCTTTGTCAGGAGCCAGGAAGCTCAGATCACCGATGGGGAAGGTGGTGATGGGGGAGACGGAGGTTGTGCCTGGCCGTGTTGGAGAGGCAGGCAGAAAACCTCTTGTCTCTTGGCTGGCTGCCTGGTCTTGAATGGGAAAAAGGTCTTCCCATGAAGCATGAGTCAGCCTCTGAAGGTTGGGGAGGAGGTGGGGGAAACTGTGGCCTAATTTGGTACATGACGAGGCGAGCATCCTCCCTGTGCTCTGGGAATGCTGTCCTGTAAAAAATTCATGAATCTCCTTACTCACCCTGTGCTGTTGTGGGATCATCTCTGTTTAGGAGGATGAGCCCTGAGAGCCAGGCACTGAACCCGATTATTTTTATGATCGCCATTATCATTAATGCCATCCTCGTTGTTCTTGGGGTGGATCTGTGAGGCAGTTAATCAAAGCAGCCAAAGTAAAGAAAATCCCCTAAAAATGGAGGAAGCCGGTATTTGGCAGACCTTCCTAGCTCCTTTTCAGCCCAGTGTTCAGCTCAATTTTAGAGGTACCCATGGGGTTATTCATATTACCTTTCTCTTTACAGGATTGCCCCTTGAATCCTGGCCTGTCTTTGTATTATATTTAGCCTATTTATTCCACAAAATTTTCTCTTGAACCCTTACTCTATGCTAGGCACCTTCTAGACACCAGGCATGTGGCTGTAAATAAATTAGGCAAAATCCCTGCTGTGCTGGAGTTCACGTGCTAGCACATGTGTGTGGATGTGAGTGGGGACGTGGGGGAGAAACAAATAAATATGAACATTGCCAGTAGTTGTGAGCACTAGTATTAAAATTGTAGGGGCACACATTAGCTAGGGTGGTCAGGGAGGGCTCACTGGAAAGAAAATATTTGAATTAGGACCTGAGAGATAAGAAGAAAAGTAGGGCAAAGAGGAAGCGTGTTCCAGCCAAAGAGAACCACAGGTGCTAAGGTTCTGAGACAGGACCAAATTTGGCAAGGTCTAAAACCAAACAACTTCTGAGACTGAACCAGGAAGAAATAGAAAATGTAAACAGACCAGTTACAGCACTGAAATTGAAACTGTGATTAAAAATCTTCCAACAAACAAAAGCCCAGGACCAGGTGGCTTCACAGGTGAATTCTATCAAACATTTAGAGAAGAGCCAACACCTGTCCTTCTCAAACTCTTCCAAAATAAGCAGAGGGAGGAACACTCCCGAACTCATTCTATGAGGCCACTATCACCCTGATACCAAAACCATATAAAGATGTCACAAAAAAAGAAAACTACAGGCCAATATCACTGATGAACATAGATGCAAAAATCCTCAACAAAATACTAGCAAACAGAATCCAACAGCACATTAAAAGGATCATACACCATGATCAAGTGGGATTTATCACAGGAATGCAAGGATTCTTCAATATATGCAAATCAATCAATGTGATACACTGTATTAACAAATTGAAGGATAAAAACCACATGATCGGGATTTCCTGGTGGCACAGTGGTTGAGAGTCCACCTGCCGTTGCAGGGGACACGGGTCCCTGCCCCGGTCTGGGAAGATCCCACGTGTCACGGATCGGCTGGGCCCGTGAGCCATGGCGGCTGAGCCTGTGCGTCCGGAGCCTGTGCTCCGCAACGGGAGAGGCCACAACAGTGAGAGGCCGGCGTACTGCAAAACAACAACAACAACAACAACAAAAAACGAAGGGCTTCCCTGGTGGCGCAGTGGTTGAGAGTCCACCTGCTGATGCAGGGGACACGGGTTCGTGCCCCGGTCTGGGAAGATCCCACATGCTGCAGAGCAGCTGGGCCTTTGAGCCATGGCCACTGAGCCTGCGCATCTGGATCCTGTGCTCTGCAACGGGAGAGGCCACAACAGTGAGAGGCCCGCGTACTGCAAAACAAAAAACAAACAAACATATGATCATCTTAATAGATGCAGAAAAAGCTTTTGACAAAATTCAACACCAATTTATGATAAAAACCCACCAGAAAGTAGGCATAGAGTGAATATACCTCAACATAATAAAGGCCATATATGACAAACCCACAGCCAACATCGTTCTCAATGCTGAAAAACTGAAACCATTTCCACTAAGATCAGGAAAGAGACAAGGTTGTCCACTCTTACCACTATTATTCAACATAGTTTTGGAAGTTTTAGCCACAGCAATCAGAGACGAAAAAGAAATAAAAGGAATCCAAATCGGAAAAGAAGAAGTAAATCTGTCACTGTTTGCAGATGACATGATGCTATACATAGAGAATCCTAAAGATGCTACTAGAAAACTCCTAGAGCTAATCAGTGAATTTGGAAAAGTAGCAGGATACAAAGTTAATGCACAGAAATCTCTTGCATTCCTATACACTAATGATGAAAAATCTGAAAGAGAAATTAAGGAAACACTCCCATTTACCATTGCAACAAAAAGAATAAAATACCTAGGAATAAACCTACCTAAGGAGACAAAAGACCTGCATGCAGAAAACTATAAGACACTGATGAATGAAATTAAAGATGATACAAACAGATGGAGAGATATACCATGTTCTTGGATTGGAACAATCAGCATTGTGAAAATGACTATACTACCCAAAGCAATATACAGATTCAGTGCAATCCTTATCAAGCTACCAATGGCATTTGTCACAGAACTAGAATAAAAAATTTCACAATTTGTACAGAAACACAAAAGACCCCGAATAGCCACAGCAATCTTGAGAAAGAAAAATGGAGCTGGAGGAATCAGGCCTCCAGACTTCAGACTATACTACAAAGCTACATAATCAAGAGAGTATGGCACTGGCACAAAAACAGAAATACAGATCATTGGAACAGTATAGAAAGCCCAGAGATAAACCCACTCACATATGGTTACCTTATCTTTGATAAAGGAGGCAAGAATATACAATGGAGAAAAGACAGTCTCTTCAATAAGTGGTGCTGGGAAAACTGGAAAGCTACATGTAAAAGAATGAAATTAGAACACTCCCTAACACCATACACAAAAATAAACTCAAAATGGATTAAAGACCTAAATGTAAGGCCAGACACTATAAAACTCTTAGAGGAAAACATAGGCAGAACACTCTATGACATAAATCACTGCAAGATCCTTCTTGACCCACCTCCTAGAAATATGGAAATTAAAACAAAAATAAAGAAATGGGACCTAATGAAACTTAAAAGTTTTTGCACAGCAAAGGAAACCATAAACAATATGAAAAGACAACCCTTAGAATGGGAGAAAATATTTGTAAATGAAGCAACTGACAAAGGATTAATCTCCAAAATTTACAAGCAGCTCATGCAGCTCAATATTAAAACAACAAACAACCCAATCCAAAAAAATGCTCAGAAGACCTACATAGACATTTCTCCAGAGAATATATACAGATTGCCAACAAACACATGAAAGGATTCTCAACATCACTAATCATTAGAGAAATGCAAATCAAAACTACAATGAGGTATCACCTCACAGCGGTCAGAATGGCCATCATCAAAATATCTACAAACAGTAAGTGCTGGAGAGGGTGTGGAGAAAAGGGAACCCTCATGCACTGTTGGTGGGAATGTAAATTGATACAGCCACTATGGAGAATACTATGGAGGTTCCTTAAAAAACTAAAGATGGAACTACCATGCTACCCAGCAATCCCACTACTGGGCATATACCCTGAGAAAACCATCATTCAAAAAGAGTCATGTACCACAATATTCATTGCAGCATTATTTACAATAGCCAGGACATGGAAGCAACCTAAGTGTCCATCGACAGATGAATGCGTAAAGAAGATGTGGCACATATATACAATGGAATATTACTCAGCCATAAAAAGAAATGGAATTGAGTTATTTGTAGTGAGGTGGATGGACCTAGAGTCTGTCATACAGAGTGAAGTAAGTCAGAAAGAGAAAAACAAATACCGTATGCTAACACATATATATGGAATCTAAAAAAAAAGGTTCTGAAGAACCTAGCGGCAGGAGAGGAATAAAGACACAGACGTAGAGAATGGACTTGAGGACATGAGGAGGGAGAAGGGTAAGATGGGACAAAGTGAGAGAGTGGCATGGACATATATGCACTACCAAATGTAAAATAGATAGCTAGTGGGAAGCAGCCACATATCACAGGGAGATCAGCGCGGTGCTTTGTGACCACCTAGAGGGGTGGGATAGGGAGGGTGGGAGGGAGACACAAGAGGGAGGGGATATGGAGATATATGTATACATATAGCTGATTCATTTTGTGAAACAGCAGAAACTAACACACCATTGTAAAGCAGTTACACTCCAGTAAAGGTGTTAAAAAAACAAACAAAAAGAACCAGAGTCCAGTGTAATTGGAAGTGAGCAAGAACAAAGGTGACGCATAATGGGGTTAGAAATATTGGAAGGAGTGAAGTTATATAGAATCTTTTAGAGCCCAGTAAGTCTTTCTTCTCAGTCAGTACTGTCCAGTAGAACTTTCTGTGATGACGGGTATGTCCTATATCCGCTCTGTTCAATATGGTAGCCACTAACAATTTGTGACTGTTGGGCAGTTGACATATGGCTAGTGCTACTGAGTTACTGAATTATTAATTTTTGCTAATTTTAATTAAATCCAAATTCAATTGTAATAGCTGTGGGTAGCTATTGGCTACCATGCTGGAGGGCAGTCACAAGTGGTCCAGGAACCAGTGAGTGGTTTTGGTCACTGGAATGGTATGATTAGGTAATATTTTTCTAGAGAATGGATTTTTAGGGCAAGAGGAGAAGCAGGGGCCCATTTCGGAGGCTGTTATATTCCATTTACTTTCTATGAGGAGCCTGGCAGCTGAGTCCAACATTCAAAGAAAGGTTTCCACTTGTCCTTATTTTCCTCTTCAAATGCTGTCAGCTTTTCTGGAATAGTATGGGATCAGGACTGAGCTGATTCTTTGGGAAAATAGAAAGTCACAGGGAGTGTGCATTGTGTTTGGAGGGACAGCTCGATTCTAGTGGAAGACATTTTTGACTCCCATAAAGATATGGGCTACAGACCAAGCTTGTTAACCACTGGGCACTCATTGGGCAAGTGAAACCATCTTTTTTTATTTTATTTTTTAAATTTGTGTATAGTTGTTTTACAATGTTGTGTTAGTTTCTACTGTACAGCAAAGTGGAGTTCCCTGTGCTGTACAGCAGGTTCTTATTACGTATCTATTTTATACATATTAGTGTATATATGTCAATCCCAATCTCCCAATTCATCCCTCACCCCTGCTTTCCCCCCTTGGTGTCAGTACGTTTGTCCTCTACATCTGTATCTCTATTTCTGCCTTGCAAACCGGTTCATCTCTACCATTTTTCTAGATTCCACATATATGTGTTAATATACGATATTTTTTTTCTCTTTCTGACTTACTACTTACTTACTCTGAAACCGTCTTGATTTCAGAGCAGAGAGTTGTCAGGCCACTGAGCAAATAAGACTAATTCACCCTATCACTTTTCTTTCCTGCTGTAGACAAAATGCACTTAAAATCTGCCGATGTTAATGATAGTTGCTCCCTTTTTCTTTTAGCACATATGAGCAACACAGCTTATGTATAAGTAACACTGAATTTTCATAACCACTCTACCTGTTAATGATAGGTCCCTATGAAGTATTTCAAAAATTTTATATTAAGTCTCATAGAGGTGAGGATGGCATCCTTACCTCCAGGCATGGGTTGCCTTCAAATCATGAGTTGCCTTCCGCACTGATTGCTCTAGGAAAGGAAATGCGTTAATTTTTGAAGAGTGTGGTCCTTTGGATTTTCCTCTGTCCTTTTGTTGTCCTGGCCATGTGTGCATCATCTCTTGGCTTGAAAGCTTTGAGATTCAGCATCCCCTGCTGAAAAATTCTTATTCTGCTACCATCTCAACTGAATCACAGAGATTTGGAAAGATGCTTACTTCCTTCAAAATTCAGTTTTCCTGTATGCTTGAACCAAAGATATTTTCCTTATTCTCAGAATCTCTCTGAGTCATTCCAGGTGTGCTAAGGTGTGGCTAAGGCTTTCTACTGCAAAGTGCCTTTTGCGGTTTAAATAAGAAGTGGTTTTTAGGCAAGTGCGTTTTACAGAGGGAAGCAGTAAGTCCTTGTGGCTGAGAGCCAGACTACCCTGATTCCAGCCTTGGCTTTGCCTAGAATATCACTCCAGGCAGAGAAAATGAAATAGGATGGTAGAAATGGGCAGATGTAACAGGGATCTCAGAGGAGAACGGCTGAAGGTAAGCCAGTGAAGGCTTTTAGAAAGAGTTGGCCCTTAAGATGAATCAAAGAACCATCTAGGATTGTGGGTTATCTGGAGGAGGAGAGCATTGTGAGCTTGAGTGATATGGGAAAAGAGGGAATAGTGTGAGCAGAGGGCAAATTGAACATATTTCTGGGGATCAGGGCTTGGTAGAATTGTTGTGTATTAGTCACAGTAGTCTGGGCAGTAACAAATAACCCTTGAATCTCAGTGGTTTAAAACCAAAAGGTTTATTACTCATACTACAAGTTATTGCAGGTTGGCTCTGCTCCGAGCTCTACCTACTCAGGAACCCAGCTTATCAGGGCCTCCACTGCCTGGAACGTTGCCAGCATCCAAGACAGGGCGAAGAGAATGCGGCAAGTCATACAGTGGCTCTTGAAGGTTTCCACTCACGTGTCACTGACAAAAGCAAGTGACGTGGCTAGTCCTAACTCCAGGGGGGTTGTAAAGTCCAGTCCTACCTGGAAGGAGAAGAATGGAGAATATCAGGGGACAGAAGAAATGACTACAAACAGTGCTGTAACATTGGTTTGGAATCATTTGGATTTGTATCCTTACATGATACTAGTTCTATGCTGGGGTGACATGATCATTATAATTATAGCTACAAATCATGCTGCACATACTACATTCTAGGCACTGGCTAATGATTTACATGCATTAGAAACTGAGTCTTCACAACCTATCATGTATGGTAGATTTTTGTCCTGCTCATTTAGTGTTTGAAGAAACCAAGGTCCCAAAAGGCTAATCTAAATTTGCCTGAGGCTGCATGTTGAGTAAGTTTTAGACTCATGACATGAACCCAGGTTCCTCTTGCATCAAATCTCAGGCTCTATCTTTCAAGGTGAAAGGGAGATGGGGCCCTTATAGGAACAGCTCCTCGCGTGTGTGTGTGTGTGTGTGTGTGTGTGTGTGTGTGTGTGTGTGTGTGTGAGAGAGAGAGAGAGAGAGAGAGAGAGAGAGAGAGATGTTCCCGCTAGACTGTACGCTTCATGAGGGCAGGGCATTTCCTGTCTCGTTTACCATTGTGTCCCATGTGCTTAGAAGAGTTCTTGGTAGATCCTCAACAAATATCTGGTGAATGAATAAGGAAGGGAAGATACCATGCTGGATAATCCGACAGCAGGCACTGGGCACATAAATGAAGGAAGTGGCCCCCGCCCTTAGGGAACCCTTGTTGAAGAGAAGCATATGGTGCTGGGGAGAACACAGTCCTACTTGAGGGAATCAGGTAAGGCTTCTTGGAAACTGGGACCAGAGCAAAGTTGTGACAACTGAGAGGGAGATATTCACCTTACATGAATAAGGGTGGGGGGTAGAGAGGAGCCTTGTACAGGGTATAGGTGGTGCAGAGACAGAGAAGAGAGAGAAAGAGTGCTTGGAAATGAGCAGATGACACAGCGAGAGCATGTTGTTCTCCAGAAAATAAAATGGAAGCCTGAATTTGGTCCACATCTAGCTCCTACTTCCATGAACTAAAACATCAACACCTACTTGGTATAGGAGAATCAGACTGCTCACTGTTTATTGTGGAAGAAACAAGCATGACTTCAATCCCCCCTGGGGAAGAATTTTCATAAGTGCAGCCCTATTTCATCAAATTACGATTGCCGATTTTTATAGAGGAGGAAGAGCCATTGTGTAACCCAAGGAGTCGCTTTCGATTATAACTGACGTCTGAGTATTATTTGAAGTGCTCAGAATTTAATTATGCTCCATGTAGATGGCAAATAATTTGAAATGGTAGGCAATGAGTGTGTTTCCAAACCCCATACCAAATGCCAATGATGCAAATTGCCACCTCCATAAAACTCCCATAAAGAACAATTAAGGAAAACAGTATTTGTTTTCAGAGTAATCTGTTTAATATCTAATTCAAATTATGTTATAAACAGCCCCAAAGGAGTGCAGCTACCTTGGGCGGGGGGGAGGTTGGCGGTGTTTGAGATCATCGCAGAACATTTGGTTTCTATGTTTAAGGCATTGAGACATTTTCTTTTAAATTTGTTTTCTTTCCACTGCGACATGACAGAACCTGTACTAGAACCTCCTTTAAAAAAAAAAAAAAAGTCAGGTTAATAGGTGACTGGAGAAATAGATAAAAGGATAAATGTATGTGAAAGAAACTATTCCCAAGTATTAATTGTAGACTCGTAAGTGTGAGTGAGTAGAGTATGTAGGTGTATGTATTCACCATACAGTTCTCTCAAATTTTCTGTAGTTTGGAAAGTTTCTGTAATAAAATGTTGAGGGAATGAAACAGTGAGACGCAGTGTCTTTGAATTATGGGATGGTTTATGGTCTCTTTTGGGATCCCAGAACTTGGTTACTGACCTTGATTCCTCTCCCCTCTCAATCTCCTTATCTAATCGGTCACCAAGTCCTGTGGATTCTACATTGCATTAAATCTGCAGATACCATCCTTTCCTTACCTGTTCCCATGACTCCTGCCTGCATCAAATCTTGCCTGGGTTATACAGCCATCCCTTCTTTGCTGGTCTTTATCTGCTCCCTTTCTGATTGACTCTTCACTCTTGTCAAAGTGCTCTATTTATTCATTAAACACCTTTTGGGTATCTGCCATCTGCAAGACACTGTGCCAAGTGATTGGACCTTAGGTACACAAAACTGGATGGATGATAATCCATAGTTTATAACACACTCCCATCATTCCACACGGGACTTGCTTTTGTTTAGTTAATTATGTTTAATAGTTAGAGTTCATTATTTTTAATGATGGAATAGGCACCTCTGAACTCATGCCCCAAACAAAATCTGGAATATTGACAATAATGTGCATCTAACCTTATGGTTCCCTCTCAGCCCCTGTCTCCACCCTTCTCCCTGCCTTCCTCCATCCAAGTCAACTACCATTCTCAGTCCTGATGCGTCATTTGCTTGCTTTCCTTTTGATATATTTATTGCTTCTGTTTATATTCCTAAATGTTTATATTCTTATTTTGATTGCTTTTAATTTTGTAAAACGTGTAGCACACTCTATATAATTTTTTGGAACTTCCATTTTTTTTCCTCCACGTACTAAGATTCATCCATAATGTTGTATGTTGCTGTAGTTCATTTGTTTTGACTGCAGTTTATCCATTTTAATTTATTTCAGTCTGTGTCACTCTTTTATTTTTAATCCTTACTTTCTTTTCAAAAATGGATATATCTCCCCTCTAATAAGAGAGGAACTTAACATACTTTCCCATCCCTTGGTTTCTTTCCTCCCCACCACTACATCTACTGCTTTGCCGTTATCTGGACTAAAGCTTCTCAGTTTTAAAGTGCATTCAGATCACTTGGGGATCTTATTAAAATGCAGAGTCTGTCTTAGTAAGTTGTGGGTGGGACATCAGTTCTTGCATTTTTAAGAAGCCCAAGTGATGCTCTTGCTACTGGTCCAGGGACCACAATTTGAGTAGGATCTGGAGACTTGTAATATTCTATTTTTCTGGATATAATTTCTCTTTTTATTTGGTCTTAGCTATTTTTAAAAGACAGCATCAAGGCATTTGATCACGTGTATCTATCTACCTGGTACCATCTCCGGGATATGTCTTTCCTCTTATTTAGGTAGTTCATCCAAAATTGTGTTCAATGTGGGGCTTTGTGTGGCTAATCTTTGAGGTCTTCTATCTGAAAATATTTTTATTGTACCTTCATATTTGAATGACTTCTTAATTGGATATAATATTTTGAGTTCTATTTTTTCATTTAATTCATTGAAAATATTACTTCACGTATTCTTGCATTCGGTATTGCTGATGAAAAAAATTCTGATGTCAATTTGATTCTTTTTAAAAAAGTGATCTCTTTCTCCTTGGAGGCTTTTTAGAATTTCCTCTTTGCTTTTGATATCTTCTTAACTTTAACTATAATGTGTCTAGGTGTGGGTTTTTCCTCATTTCTCTTCTTTGGGACGTTACAGAACTTTAAAAAAAATTCTGAGAAATTCGTATCTAATATTTTTTCAAATGTTTACTCCTTTCCACTTTTATTTCTCTCTTTTTCTGGGAGTCTTCCTATTTAAAAATTTTTGTTTATTGTAATACAGTTGCTTTACAGTGTTGTGTTAGTTTCTGCTGTACAACAAAGTGAATCAGCTATACGTATACATATATCCCCCCCACCCCGTCCCAGCTTGAGCCCCCCCCCCCCCCCCACCATCCCACCCCTCTAGGCCATCACAGAGCACTGAGCTGAGCTCCCTGTGCTATGCAGCAGCTTCCCACTAGCCATCTATTTTACACATGTTTCCACTCTTTTTTAGATTCTTTTCCCATATAGGCCATTACAGAGTATTGAGTAGAGTTCCCTATGCTATACAGTAAGTCCTTATTAGTAATCTATTTTATATATAGTAGTGTATATATGTCACCCCCAATCTCCCAATTTGTCCCTCCCCCTGGAATCTTCTTATTTTGATGTTAGTAATTCTCTTCTATCCTCCATATCACTTAGCTTAAAAATTTTTTTTTGTCTCCTTAAAAAACTAAAAATAGAGTTAGCATATGATCTAGCAATCCTACTCCTGGGTGTATATCCAGAAAAGACAAAATTCATAGCAACACTATTTACACTAGACAAGACATAGAAGCAACCCAAATGTCCATCGATAGATGAATGGATAAAGAAGATGTAGTACATATATATACAATGGAATACTACTCAGCCATAAAAAGAATGAAATAATGCCATTTGCAGCAACATGGATGGACCTAGAGATTATCATACTAGTGAAGTAAGTCAGAAAGAGAAAGACAAGTATCATATGGTATCACTTATATGTGGAATCTTAAAAAAGGATACAAATGAACTTACTTACAAAACAGAAATAGATTCACAGACATAGAAAACAAGCTTAGGGTTACTGAAAGGGAAAGGGTTGGGGAGGGATAAATTAGGAGCTCGGGATTAACATATACACACTACTATATCTAAAATAGATAAACAACAAGGTCCTACTGTATAGCACAGGGAACTATATTCACTATCTTGTAATAACCTATAATGGAAAAGAATCTGAAAAAAGGATACACACACACACACACACACACACACACATAACTGACTCACTTTGCTGTACACCTGAAACTAACACAACATTGTAAATCAACTGTACTTCAATAAAAAAAATTTTTTCTCTTCCTCTTCCTTCTAGAAGATTTCCTCACCCTTGTCTTCCAGTTGATTAATTCATTCTTCAACTGTATTTATTCTGCCATCCATTGTGTTCTTTATTTCAACCATTACATTTTTTATGTTTGATATTTCAGCTTGGCTTTTTAAAAAATATTCTTTTGTTCTTGTTTTGGTTTATATTGTTACTCTTTTTTTTTTTTTTTTTTTTTTTTTTTTTTTTTTT
>NW_021703769.1:59203766-59254920 GCF_005190385.1 Monodon monoceros
TGTGGCCTCTCCCGTTGCGGAGCACAGGCTCCGGACGCGCAGGCTCAACGGCCATGGTTCACGGGCCCAGCCGCTCCGCGGCATGTGGGATCTTCCCGGACTGGGGCACGAACCCATGTCCCTGCATCGGCAGGTGGACTCTCAACCACTGCACCACCAGGGAAGCCCTATATTGTTACTCTTTTCTTTTATCTCTTTAACATGCTTAATAAAAGGCTAATTTGATATTCAACATCCATCTGTTCTAATATTCTTACTTCTGTTGGAATCTGAAGCCCAGTGGGTTGTTTTCCTTTCGAAATGGTTCTAATCCTCAAATCTATTGTTATTTTGGGTTGTGAGCTCATTTAACCTGGAGGTATTGGGCAATTACTCTGATGGGCAACGTGGATGGATGGAGGCCAGACCCCCATGTCAGCTCTGATGAGCTCTAGGGAGTGGATGAGCCCTAGAATGGTGAGCTCCAGACAGAAGAAACCCACAATCATGCTCACCATTCAAACAGCTTTTCAGGCATCATTTTTGCCCCGAAGGGAGGCTCCTCCTAATGTAGCTTTTCCATTTTCCCTACTCACACATACCACTTTGGAGGTATGAAGGGGATAAGTCCTCACTTCCTTGAGGAAGCAACTCCCTTGAGGTTATTTAGTCCCCTTTTTCCCAGCACCTCACAAGCACAGAACTTTTACACTGCCCTGATTTTATTTTTGATGGCATCTGGACGAGAGGTCTGAGTTGGCCTGTGGGGGCAGGTGCTGTATGTACCTGGGAAATGGTAAGGGAGCACCGAGGGCCAAACATTGCAGATTTAGAACATTTCCATCATTGTGAAAAGTTCTCTTGGACAGCACTGCATTAGACTATATTGCCTCCTGAGAAAATGATTACATTTCTTTTCTTAGTACAGAAAGTGACTCATGGACTGGCCCTGGTCTACCCTTTTAACCTCATTTGCTGGTACTCCTTCACTCTCTCTACCTTTCCATTGTACCCAGTTCCCCAGAGCTCCCCAGCAAGCCATGCCTTTCAGGCACACACTATACTTTTGTCACACCTACTTATCCATTCAGACTGGGTTCACCCGCTACCATCTTCAGGACCTTTTCCTTGATTTGCTGGGCCAGACCAGGTATACCTTGTCTGCAAGATGGCAGTACTCCTTGCCTCTCCCAACCACAGCACTGGATCCCACTGGATGGCAATGGTTTAGTTATGTCTCTATTCTAGACATTGTTAGCCTCCTAAGGGCAGGTATGGTAACTTCTTAATCTCGGAAACTATGGTACCTAGTAGTACCTGGGGAGAGTGAGATGCTTACTCAAGAAGTGTTGCATACGAAATGAGGGCATTATAAGTATCTTCTCTTTTCCCTACTCACACACCACTTCATAGAGAAATTGCCACCTCACCACTAGCTGCCCTGGTTTTATAGGGTGATATCTTGCCCCTCCCATCAACATAGCTGAAGGGATGAGAAGCCAATCAGACTCTTCACTTTGAGAATTTGAGCCAAAAACACAGACACTCTCATCAGCTGGTTTTGGGTACCATTGCATGTAACTGTTGATACGGGTGGGCTCAAGTCTCCCATCCTGGTACTTTCCCCTGGGTGTCGGAAGCAGATTTGGGCTGGCCATTTTGCCATTTCACACGCTTGCTGAGACAGGAAGAGCCAGCCCGCAGAGAGAAGCATTCCGAATATAGTACACCTAGAGAGAAGAAGCTGAGGGGCTCACGTGGCCGGTGGTAGAGGGCAGTCGTTTTGAGGACAGGGTGTGAATTCTAATTCTGCCGCTTGCCAGCTGTGCAGCCTCGGGAACTTTCTTTAACCTCTCGGAGGCTCAGTTTTCCCATCTGAAAAATGGGGATGTTTGTATCTCACAGAGTGTCCTGTGTAGGTAAACTGTGAGATAAGGTAGGTAAAGCATTGAGAGCAGTGCCTGACACATAGCAGGATCTCAGTCAACATTATGTTTTTACGTGGTGTCAGAGAGGAGAAAGTGGTTTTGGTTTTTAATTCTCTCGTTTATTCACCCTTTTGAGATTTGTACTCTACCCCTGATTCTTCCAATTAAAGTCCCCTTCATCTCAAGCTGGTTTGAGTGGGTTTCTGTTTCTTATAACCAAATGGTACATGATGAGGGTAATGATTGCCTGTTGGCTTTTGGCATTAGCTCCAGTTCACTACTCCCGTATTGGCACCCACTGTACACTGCAGTTGGTGTTTTTTATTTAAGTACTTGGTATTTAACATTGATTTTGAAGCTGAAGTCCATCTTGGACTCCCCATGTGAGACCTCCTTCATGTCATCCCAGCTTTTCCAGCCCGGAGCTCTTGGCCTTCCTACCAATTTGCCCTTGTCACTCAGTTGCCAATACACTGACTCCCGTTTCTTTAAGCTTCCTTAATATCAGAGTCTCAAGCATCAAGGAGATGAGCAGAGGTACTGAGCAGCAGAAAGAAGTGAAAGGCACATTCAGTATCTGCCATGGTAAAAATTGAAGCCCCTGTAATGTATTCAGTCATCTTCCTTGTTGAAGGATTTCATATTAAATCTCAGCGACCTTTTATTTTACCCCCAGATATGAGCTCAATTTGCTGAAGTTCTGTGAACAGTCAAATTTTCTTTTATTTACTGGTATCTGTATGAATAAAGCTGAAGATCGAGGGACAAGTTACTTGATTACGTTTCTTTCTCTATAGCGGTGGAAGGTGGGATACTTTCCTTAGATTAGAGCCAGGCTTAGGTAATCAGCTCTTGAAAATGGTCTTCGAGATGATCTTTAGGCTATCAGGAGGGGAGACTTTTTCCCTAGGCAATAGGGAGATTGGTTCTTGGGGTTTAAAGCCAATGATTCAGGAAAGGACTGCTAGGCTTGGATAAGAATGATGGATGCCAGGGTGGTGTCCAGATCTCCTCTGCCTCCTTGGGCATGCTTCTGTAGGCTTTGCTCTCATGGTCTGCTCACGTGCCTCTCTTTGGGCTACCGGAGCCACTCTACCGGGGAGGCTACATACCCTGGGTGCCTAAGTGATGCAGGCATATGAAAGCCCAGTCTCTTGCCTCAAGTTGGAACTAACTCTGAAGCCTGATGTACACTCCAGAGTTCCACCTGGGATCGGGCTGTGGTTGGGAGGTTCCCTGAAATCACCAAATGACCAACTTCTTCCCCTTCCCTGACCTGCCTCCCCTACTCCCTTACCAGTTTCGCCTGCAAGCTCTTCCTGCATGATGTGTGGCATTACCCGAATTGCACATGAATCTTCACCTCGGGGTCTGCTTCTGGGTCATGTCTGCATCCAAAGGAGGTGTTGTTGAGTGGGTAGCAGTTGAAAAGAACAGAAGCTCTGAGGCCCACAGACTTGAGATAGATTGGAATTTCTCTGTTACCACTTATATGTTGGCCGTGAAAAATTTTAGAAGATTCTTTAACTCTCTGAGCCTCAGTTTGCTCATCTGTCAAGTGGAAAGAGTATGACCCACCTTGAGAAGTTGTTGTGAGGTTGGGCATGTCATCTGTGTGATCCCCTGCCCATTGTGGGTGCTGTATACATTTTAGCTCTTATTACTCTTTGGGATTGAACGGGTTGAGACTGGAGACAAAGAGCTCATTCAGACACGAATTACCTAATAAGAGAAACGTTGAACCCCTGAGCTGGTCCCCCATCCTACTCTATGCACTATAGCCATAATTTGGATGTGTTCCTTCCTTGTCTAAGGATTTGGGCTGACACTCAGCTGGTGTTATGGACAATGCTGGTACTCCGCCGAGATCCACTAAAGTTCTGTTCTTCTCCTCAGGTTAATGGTGTCCAACCTTTGACCTTCCTGTGCTTTTGCCTCCAGGCGGCACCAGCGGCTCTTGTTCGGAGGACTTCCTGGGCAGCTCCTGGAGGTGCTTTGCTTTGCTGTGTATCCTACTCCCAGGACAGCCCTTAACTCCTGACTTGTAGATGCATGAATATGAAAGCTGGGCTCTCTTGCCTTCGATCAGGCCGACTGTGGGGCTGATTTATGCTCCAGACTCTCCTGTGGAATCAGGTTGAGGTCACGATCTGCGTGGCTTTGATTCAAGTCCTCAGCCTGGCTGGGCTTTTCTCCCTTCTTTGTTCTGCTTCACTTGCTTTCTTACTGGTTTTTTTTCCCCCTGGGAACAGCTTCTTAATAAATCACCCACGTACAAATCCTCATCTCAGAGTCTAGGTTCAGTCTGGCTGGTATGTACAAGTGTGCCCGTGGTGGGCATTAAAATTTGAAGTGCTTCCATGCCAGTTGGGAAACAGCCACTGCCCTGGTGTCCTAAGTGCCTGCCTGCCACCCTGGCCCTTCACTTGTATCCCCTAAACCTTCCAAGATTTTTAAAATAAAAGGATAAGAGCAGGAGACTTCCAGAACCTTCTCCAAAGTTAGGGTCATTGTCCATTCTGATTGGTTAGTAGATACACTGTCAGGGTTGTTAAAATTTTGTCTGTCAACCTGTTAAGTAGGCACACATGGGATTACTCGGAAGTGTGTGTGTGTGTGTGTGTGTGTGTGTGTGTGTGTGTGTGTGTGTGTAGTTGAGAATGGCAGGCAGGCTGGTCCAAGTTTATCATTTGGTGGTGATGTTTCTCCCAGACGTCACAATGCCTCCCTTGTTTAACAAAAACCTCAAGCACTTTGTCTGTCCAAATGCCCAGACTCTGCCAGGGAAAAGGAAGAATTGGCTTCTGTTGGAAATCAACATGAGACCAGGAGTCCATTCAGTCCGAGGATCACCCAGAGTGACCCGAGGGGGCCGCCAGGCAAGCAGGTGTTCAGGTGGAATAGTCACAGAGGAGACACCTGTCACCTGTCTGCTCTGTCAGGTGAAGCAGGAGAGTGTGCTCAGGTGTCTGGCCCCTGTTCATCCTCAGGCAATCCTGCCTTGCCCACAGTTATATCCTCATCACCCTTTCCTGTTCCTGTTAAAGGACTTCCTTCTTCACTTCCTCCCTCCCTCCCCCCTCCTCACTCTGGTGTGTGTGTGTGTGTGTGTGTGTGTGTGTGTGTGTGTGTGTGTGTGGCGGGAGAGACGGGGAGAGCGGGATATTGCTTTTAGAAGTGGTTTGGAGTCTCCTTTCCATTTAGAAAATGGGTGAATTACTCTTTTTTTTTAACATCTTTATTGGAGTATAATTGCTTTACAATGGTGTGTTAGTTTCTGCTTTATAACAAAGTGAATCAGCTATACATATACATATGTCCCCATATCTCCTCTCTCTTGCGTCTCCCTCCTAGGGTGAATTACTCTTTACAGCCACAAGTCTTTTGTGGGTTTTGGGGCAGGAGGTTAAAACAATAAAATTGTACATCTTGATTCCCAAGAAAGTTTTCTCTGGATCTGTGTGGTGATGATGAGGGAGAATTCAGGTGTGGTGCGATCATGGCCCCTGAGGTCTGCCCAGACTGGATATTGGAGGGGTTGGGCTGAATCCCCCTGGGAGGATCTCCCCGCTCTGCAGGTCAGAGAATCAGACTGTCTTTCCAGGGTCTATACGTCTAGTCACCAAGATGTTAATAGTGGTAACAGCTAATGTTTATTAAACCCTGTGTGCTGGGCATGGTTCTAAGGGCTTCCGCTTATTTTGTCCTGCCACAACCCTATGAGGGAGAAGCACTACTCTTATTCTCCCCATTTTACAGATGAAAATACTGAGGCTTGAAGAGATGAAGTAACGTGTCCAGGTTCACATGGCTCCAAGATCTGGAGATAAAACCAATAAAAACAGGGAGTATGGCCCCAGGACCTGAGTGCTACCATGACCTGATATTGCTTCCTCTTCTCACTACCTGAATGAAGTGTACCTGTGTCTTCCATGTCTGTCTTCTGCACTGGATTCTGAGCAACTTTCTTGGCCATCACAGTAGCCCCATTGCCTACCCAGGATCTGGTACAGGTCAGAAGCATTGTGATAAACCCTGAAACACCTGAACAAAACCTCCCTGATGGGCCGAAACTGTTGCCATTCATCCTTTGTACATCTGCCCACTGATCTACCCCACATTCAAAGTTTTAAGAGAACGAATTCCACTTTGAGGGAGATTCAAGTTCTATGTTTGGCGTAACTTTTATTTTATTATTATTTTTTAAATTTAATTTTTATTTTATATTAGAATATAGTTGATTTACAGTGCTGCGTTAGTCTCAGGTGTACAGCAAAGTGATTGTTATACATATACAATATATCTATATATATATATTGTGTGTGTGTGTATATATATATGTATATATATGTATATATATATGTATATATATGTGTGTGTGTATATATATATATATATATATATGTTCTTTTTCAGATTCTTTTCCCATACAGGTTATTACAGAATATTGAGTAGAGTTCCCTGTGCTCTACAGTAGATCCTTGTTGATTATCTATTTTATATACAGTAGGTGTGTGTATGGAGTAACTTCTAAAAAAGCAGTTAGAGCTGCCATTTTATCAAGTCCTTGCTGGGGGCTCCATGCTAAACCTCTTACACGGGGTAGATAGCTTCACCCATTTCTTGTAGATGCAAAAATGAAGGCTTAGATCCATGAAGTAAGCAACTTGCCCAGAGTTACAATAGCTAGGATGTGGTGGGCCCAGGAATCACTTCTAGGTAGTTGGTCACCAGTTTTCCTATTCTTATAAACTAAGCTAGTCTGCTTGTCTGAATACATCAATAGTCAGAGACTCGAAGAAGAAAAGGAACTTGCAGGTCAAGACAGCAAGATCTTGAAGTCAAATCTCCAGATTCTTTCAGTCCGTCCCAGTGGTGGTACCCACAGTCCTCCTGGACTCTCCTCCAATGACTTGGGACTCCTGGCTCTCCAGGCTTCAGGAACATTTCCAGATCTAATTCCCAATGCTTCTTCGTAAGGCCCTAGAGTGGTCGTCTAAAGTGTTAGGCAGTTAAACTCTTTATGGCTCTTGACACTTCGGTACTCTTGACTTGAAGCTGTCTGTCCATCCTGTCCAATTTAAATAACGTTTCCTGGCAGGCAGTCTCCTCTGCTAGATGGATTTTTCATCCCTGTTTTCATTCCACCACTAATAGAGTTTCACCCAATGTCAGATACCCAAGCACCGGTGATCTCTCATTCTCAGATTGTGTCTCTCCCCAGAGAACTTAGACAAGCTCCTTCTGGCTTGGTGTTGTATGTTCGTTTATGTTCGTTTTTTTTAAAGAAAAATATTTTAATTAAAAAGGTAGTCCCTGTTAATGAGCCCTCACCTTTAACTGAATACCTATGACCCACCAGGCACCTTGCTTAGCACTTTCTATGCATTAACTTGTTTATGTAACTTGTTTATGTACTCCTTGCAGTAGGTACATGGTTATCCCCGTTTTGCAGGTGAAGTCACAGTGAGTTGGATGTTGAGAGCTAGTAAGAGCCAATAATAGCTAGATAGTGGCAGGGCTGGATTTAAAGCTGGGCTCTTCAGACTAGAAATCCATTCTCTGAGCTTACGGAGCCAAATAGATGTTTTGAAAAAGGAAACGAAAACTGCTTTTTAATCCTACTACCTAGAGATAATTGCAGTGGGAGTTTGCTTTATTTCCATTCAGTCTGTTTTTCTAAGAAAAACATGACTAATTAAATGATCGGTGGCTAATTAATGGCTAATTAAGTATTTTCTTCTTTGCTTTTTTTCATATACCATTTTATTATGATTAGGTTGCCATGTCGTTCATTTTAAGGGAATACATATAATATTCCATCATCTGAACAGACCATAACTCATTTGACCATTTTATTGTACTTGCACATTTAAGTCATTTTCAAGTTTTTATTCTTAGATCAGTGGTTCTTAATGCGGATTTTGTCACCCCAGGGAACATTTGGCAATGTATGGAGACAGTTATTTAAAAAATTAATTTTCTTTCGGTATAGTTGATTTACAATGTTGTGTTAATTTCTGCTGTATGGCAAAGTGATTCAGTTATACATGTATATATTCTTTTTCATATTCCTCTCCATTATGGTTTATTACAGGATACTGAATGTAGCTTCCTGTGCTGTACAGTAGGACCTTGTTGTAGTTTGCGACTGCTAATCCCAAACTCCCAATCCAATCCTTCCCCCACCCTTGGAGACAATTTTGACTGTCGTAGCTAGGGGTTGGTCTGTGTACTCTTGACCTCTAGTGCGTAGAGTACATGGATGCTGCCAAACATCTACAATGCCCAGGACAGCCCTTACAACAGAGAATTAGTCGTCTGACCCTAAACGTCAAGAGTGCTGCGACTGAGAAACCCTGATCTTAGAAATACCGTCATGATAGACACCCTTGTCCATTAAACCAAACATGTCTGTCAGACAGATCTCTGGTTTTATATGGTTGATTCCTAGAAGGGGAATTACTGAGTCAAAGATTAGAACCTCTTTGAAGGATCCTGAAGCACAATATCAAATTGCTTTCCAGCAAGGTAGAAATATCATTCTTCTAACACCAGTACCTATTAAACCCCACTCTAGCTAGCATGGAAAATGATTATGCTATAACCCTTTGTTAATTTGAAACTGGAAAAAAAATGCTCTCTTGTTGTTTTAATTTGCATTTCCTTTGATTATTAAGGAGCTGAGCACCTTTTCATATGCTTATTAGTTGTTTGTATTTCTTCTCCTGTGAATTATCAGCTCCTGTCCTTAGCCCACTTTTCTACTGAAGTTTTAGTGGTTTTTAATTGATTGGTGGGCAAGTTTTCCTTTGCAAACCTTTTTTTTTTTTTGGACTTCAAAGGCAACTCAGAACATATATTTTGGACTCATTATGTATAACTTATTAAATATTGTTTGGGAAGAGTTGTCTAGTAGGGCGATTATGGGCTTTTTGGAGCCTTTCCCGTGTCAGATATAGAGACGTCATTGAAAGCTGATAATATTCTTTGAAGATGAAAACAGCGCCTGGGTGTAAAGCAGCGTCCTCTGTGACTGAAGGGAAGGAAATGAAAGTGCCTGAAGTTTGGGGTGTGAATTGGAAATGGAGAGCCAGGAAGTTCAAACATGTTCTCAAACTGACAGAGCCCTAGTCTCTGGCTCAGAAAAAAAGTTCTCCTAATTGCTGAATAATTAGTTAACTAACGTCACTCTCTTCATGGCTCTAGCAGAGTGGGTTGGAAGAGAGGAAGATAAACTGTCAGTCTCTCTAGAGGAATCCCGAACAGTACAATTTTGAGAGTTACCAGGAATCCTAGCTATTATCCGGGCCCAGGTGTCCAAAAGCACCCACCTTTTATCACTGGGAGCACCTAAGATTAAGGTGGATGTTAAAGGGCACATTTCCTTTTGCTATTTTTACGTTGATTTTTTTTAAAAAAAATGTTATTGAGGTATGGTTGATTTACAATGTTGTGTTAATTTCTGCTGTACAGCAAAGCGATTCGGTTACACACATATATATACTTTCTCATTTTCTTTTCCATTTATGGTTTATCACAGGATATTGAATATAGTTCCCTGTGCTATACAGTAGGACCTTGTTATTTTTACATAGATTTCAATACACACTAGAAAAAATACCTATAGTTAGCTTATCAGTCCCATGAGCTCATGGATATTATTGCTTAGGATGGGAGTAACTAGATATTAAGAAAAAAAGTCATCTAGAACAGTGTCTCAGTGCCTAGAGGACTGGCTGTCATATTGTAGGTGCTTGGCAAATATTTGTTGAATAAATGGATATAAATAAGAAATATTAAATAAGTAATGTTTTGAATGGTATGAAGATACAGCCCAGTAAGAACTATGAAAGTGGTAGGAGAATGAAAAGTTTGAGAAACAGTGCTGTTAATATCCTTGACTGCAGACAAAAAAAACTAATCCTCACAGAAGTGAAAATGTTGCCTAAGGTCACAGAGTCAGATCTAGAATCTGCTCTAGATCCCAGTTTTTCTGTCTCAGGCACCTGTGCTCTTTTAGCCGTAATAAAAGGTTTCCAGCAATTTTATTGTGGAATTCCCTTCTTCACTGTTGTAACTGTAGCATCTACAGGGGTCACTCTGTCATTTTTGCTTTGGAAATTGACAAGGGGTGACTTGTATTTTGCAAAGGGGCAGTAACTGAATACTCACGATGTTCTAGGCAAAACCGAGCACTTCCTTTCCACATTTCTAGGAGGTAGAGATGCACCTTATCACCCCGTTTCACAACTGGGAAAACTGAGGCACAGAAATAAGACATCCCACTTCTAGTGTAGCATTTTCTGTACAATCTGTATTGCTCTGATGCACACATGGCCTGTGGTATACTTTTCGTCTCCATCTTGGATTCTTTCAATTCATTTTTGTTTTTGTTTCTGTCTCCTTCTCTAAAAGAGATTACTCATTTCATGGTGGAGGTTGGGTGGAGAGGAGAATGGGACAGCTCAGTCCCTCTGCGAGCCCCCCTGTGCTGACCCTCAGGTAGGTTTTTTTCTGCAGGAGGAAGGAATTGACTTTCTCCTTGTCTTTGAGGTTGGCTTAGATTGCGGAGAAACAGGCAGGACGGGTCATCTCATATCCTGAGAAACTATTTTTGCGTTTTTTCTAGAGGAAGCAACATGGCACAACAGTTAATTGTGTAGACCCCAGAAATGGACACATCTGGATTTGTATCTGGGCTCTGATTTTTCCTAACATTGTGACTTTAGGCACATTACTCTACTTTTCTGAGCTTCAGTTTCCTTGGATTAATATACCTAGATGAGGCATGAGGATGAAATGAAACAATATAGAAAGTACGTAGGTGCTCAGTTGAACATCGTTTGGCATTCATTCAACAGCCAGTTGTCAAGCATCTACTCTGTACAGTGTGTCTGATGCTGGTGACTTGGTGGTGGGCAAGATAGACCCATTACCTGCCCATGTGGAGTTTACTGTGTGGCAGAGAGGCAGACATCAAGCTGGTAATTGCCCACTTATAATTCCAATTTGTAATAAATACAGGTTGTTTAAGAAACTATATGAAGAGTCTATTTAGACTGGGCGATCCCTTGCCTTTCTGAGCAAGGTATTATAAGCTGAGATCTGCAAGGTGAGTGGGAGGAAGCCCAGGTAGCAAGGAGAATGGGAAGGGCGTTCCAGGTGGAGGGAATGGCATCTAGAGTGGCAGCCAGGTGGAGGGAATGACTGGGGGACAGAAAAGTGGGTGGTGAGCTAGGGGCACCTGAAGGAAGACCAGTGTGGTTCCAGCATGAGTGAGAGCAGAGAGCAGAGGAGATGAAGGTAGATTTCCCAGTGGGGGGGGGGCGGGGTTCTGTTTACTCCAGGCTCAGTATCCCTGGGCTAGAGAGAGAGTCTGGGGACAGCTTTGGTAGGGCCTTAGCGGTCGGCATACAGACTTTGGAGTTTTCCTGAGTGCTCTGGATCAACACTATAAACAAATCATTCTGGCCCCTTTGTGGAGGACAGACTGGAGGACCCACGGAAGGCGGGCAGACAGTTGGTAGGCTGTGTGGACATCCAGCTGAGAGATGATGGTGACGTGGACCAGGGTGGGAGCCATGCTAATGGAGAGAAGTGGATGGATCTGGAGAATACTGGACATCATGGAGGACCATATCACCGTTTTGCAAATATTCACTTTCTGCTCTACCATCGGAAGAAAGTACTTCCTCATTCTGCCGATTTTGGGTTTGGTCACGTGACATGCTTTGGCAGTGGAATATGGGTGGAGCCAACAGAGTACAGTCAGAGAAGAGGCTTTAAGAGGACTTGTATGTATCTACCAGCCTCTTGTGCTCCTGTCATTTGCCATGAGAATGGCAAGCCCCAGCTCAGTAGTGGTGGTGGTGTCCCATCATCCTGGTTTTGGAATGAGGAGACACATGTTGTAGATTTGAACTTGACCTGCACCCTGAGACAAGCTCAGCAGAGTCAGGCAGAGCTCTAGCTGACTCACTGTGGTCTTCAACCACTAAGATTTTGGAGTTATTTGTTACTGCAGCAAAACCTGACCCTTCCAGAGGTAGAACTGGTATGATCATTGGATCATGGTCAGGGATATGATGTCATGGGTGAGGAAAATAGCAGTGTCAGGGGTGATTCCCACATTTCTGGCATAAGCAGCTGGATGAATAGAGGTGCCATTTACTAAGATTAAGAAGATCAAAAGTTCAGTTTTGTTCTTGGGAATTTGAGATACCTGGAAGGTATCTACTTGCCCAAGTAGAGATATCAAGTCTATAGATGGTCTTATGTGTCTTGGGCTCACAAGAGAGTTCTTGGGATAAAGATACAATTTTTTTTTTACTGGCATGTGAACAATACTCAAAGTCACAGGAGTGGATAAGATATTTTGGGCCAATGTTTCTTTTCGTTTTTTTTTTTTTTTTAACATCTTTATTGGAGTATAATTGCTTTACAATGGTGTGTTAGTTTCTGCTTTATAACAAAGTGAATCAGTTATACATATACATATGTTCCCATGTCTCTTCCCTCTTGCGTCTCCCTCCCTCCCACCCTCCCTATCCCACCCCTCTAGGTGGTCACAAAGCACTGAGCTGATCTCCCTGTGCTATGCGGCTGCTTCCCACTAGCTATCTACCTTACGTTTGGTAGTGTATATATGTCCATGCCTCTCTCTCGCTTTGTCACAGCTTACCCTTCCCCCTCCCCATATCCTCAAGTCCATGCTCTAGTAGGTCTGTGTCTTTATTCCCATCTTACCCCTAGGTTCTTCATGACCTTTTTTTTTTAATTTTTATTTTTTTCTTAGATTCCATATATATGTGTTAGCATACGGTATTTGTTTTTCTCTTTCTGACTTACTTCACTCTGTATGACAGACTCTAGGTCCATCCACCTCACTACAGATAACTCAATTTTGTTTATTTTTATGGCTGAGTAATATTCCATTGTATATATGTGCCACATCTTCTTTATCCATTCATCTGTCGATGGACACTTAGGTTGCTTCCATGTCCTGGCTATTGTAAATAGAGCTGCAATGAACATTGTGGTACATGACTCTTTCTGAATTATGGTTGTCTCAGGGTGTATGCCCAGTAGTGGGATTGCTGGGTTGTATGGTAGTTCTATTTTTAGTTTTTTAAGGAACCTCCATACTGTTCTCCATAGTGGCTGTATCAATTTACATTCCCACCAACAGTGCATGAGGGTTCCCTTTTCTCCACACCCTCTCCAGCATTTATAGTTTGTAGATTTTTTGATGATGGCCATTCTGACCCGTGTGAGGTGATACCTCACTGTAGTTTTGATTTGCATTTCTCTAATGATTAGTGATGTTAAGCATCCTTTCATGTGTTTGTTGGCAGTCTGTATATCTTCTTTGGAGAAATGTCTATTTAGGTCTTCTGCCCATTTTTGGATTGGGTTGTTTGTTGTTTTGATATTGAGCTGCATGAGCTGCTTGTAAATTTTGGAGATTAATCCTTTGTCAGTTGCTTCATTTGCAAATATTTTCTCCCATTCTGAGGGCTGTCTTTTGGTCTTGTTTATGGTTTCCTTTGCTGTGCAAAAGCTTTTAAGTTTCATTAGGTCCCAGTTCATCTGTACCATTTTTCTAGATTCCACATACAAGCAATATTATACGGTATTTGTTTTTCTCTTTTTGACTTACTTCGTTCTGTATGAGAGTCTCTAGGTCCATCCATGTCTCTGCAAATGACACAATTTCGTTCCTTTTTATGGCTGTGTAATATTCCATTGTATATATGTACCACATCTTCTTTACGCATTCCTCTGTTGATGGACATTTAGGATGCTTCCATGTCCTGGCTATTGTAAATAGTGCTGCAGTGAACATTGGGGTGCATGTATATTTTTGAATTATGGTTTTCTCCAGGTATATGCCCAGGAGTGGGATTGCTGGGTCGTATGGTAGTTCTATTTTTAGTTTTTAAAATAACCTCCATACTGTTCTCCATAGTGCCTATACCAATTTACATTCCCACCAACAGTGTAGAAGGGATGAACATCTTACTTAAGCAGTTTTATCCTGCTTATTCATGTAAGTGGTGCCTATGCTGAGCTGCTCTTAGGTTGGGATCTGGGTACCACAGTCTTGTAATCTCTGCCTTCACAATGGTGGCCACTCAGGTGCATCACTGGCCAAGGGGTGGACGGACATGCAGGAAGCTTCTTGAGTTGGGGTTTCTGCCTGTATCTCTGGCAAGGCCAGTTGCATAATTTCTTCGAAATTGCAGGGAGGTGTTAGTGAGGTCCCCTGACTCTCAGAAGGCAGACAGCTCCAATTCCTGGATATATCCAGGGCACAGAGGGAGTGATGATACATGCATGCCTCTTGTAATTTGTTGCCAAGAACTCAGAAACTTTTTGATAAAACTGTTAAGTGGTGCAAAGTGGTGACCCAGAAGATGCATTTGTCTTGCAAATACATTTGATTGGGCTACATAATATTTTTTTTGTTTTTTCTTTAATGAACTTAATTCCCAGCATTTAAAAACTGGAAAGCTTCATATAAAATCTAGATTTTTGGTAGATTTTTGGCTTCTCTTGAAAAAAATTCAGATCTGGCAGTGCTGAGCTGGTTTTCCCGCCTAGCAACAATCAGTTGGAGGTGCGTAGTAGCTGTCTTTACTTTTAACAGGGCTGAGTTCACCCGTTTGGTACAAGCATCACCACACTGTCTTGAGCTTGGTGCTCTAGCTAAGTGCTAGTTACCATTTATCACCTTTTCCAGGCCTACTTGACTTGCTTGTGTTACCAGCATGGCTCCCAGGGCTGCTGCACTGCACACCTCCAGGTGATGCCATTCACATCATAGTTTGGAGTTGTGCAGTGCTCAGCTGTACAACTGAACTCAGCAACCCTGCTAGCTGACTTGGCTCAGTGGTTCTCAACCTGGGATCCGTGATCCCTAAGGATGTTTGGATATGTCTCAGAGGTCTTACAGGATGGAAGGGGAAGCCCTGAGGGTGGGACCTTTGAGGGACCTTCAATTGCTTATCTTCAACTTCAAATAGAAAACTTCCTTTTGGTCTATTATTGTGGCGTGCTGAATAATATTTTAGTTTTGAAAAAAAAGTTTGTTAAGAAAATTTGAAAAAGTGACTGCCAAATTAGTTTCATATAAGGCGCCCAGTGCTGAGTTTTCTGGGGATAAAACTGCTTAGCATGCATGTAATTGGCATCTGCAGCCCCCAACTGCCAAATCCTTAGCCTAGAATTTGTTTTAATCAGTATAATTTACATACAGTGAACTGCACGTAGCTTAAGTGAACAATTCAATGAGTTTTGACAGATGCATATACTTGTGTCACCAACTCCTCTATCAAGATGAGGAACCTTTCATTACCCCCCAAATTCCCCTATGGCCCTCCTCTAGGGGATGAGTGGTCAGCCCCACCCATCCCCTAGAGGAAGCCACTGTTCTGTATTTTTCACCATGAAGTAGTTTTGCATACTACTCAACACGGTATACATGGATTGTAGTTTATATAGTCCTTTGTGTTTGCTTCTTTTCCTCCTCCTCTAACTGGCCAATCCCAGGGCCCATTGACTCAAGGTCAAAAGGCATTTCTGCTGCTCCCTGGGTCTCCTTCCCACTCCTGAGACTCACTAGGGTAAATGCAGTTAACTAGGCCTTTGGTTCTGAATTTTGACTTCACAAAGAATCTCCCCTAGAGCACTTTTAAAAAATTTTATTATAGTTGATTTACAATGTTATGTTAATTTCTGCTCCTCTAGAGCATTTCAAACTGCACTGCCCCAAGCTAGTCTATGGTAGAAAAATATCAGAACAGTGGTTGATTCTGGGGAGTAGAGGTATGGATTCACTGAGCAGTGATATGAAGGAATTTTCTGGGATGTTGATGTTGTTTTCTGTCTTGATACAGATTGTGGTTACATGGGCATATGCAACGTTAAACCCGTAAAATGGTATACTTCAGATTTGTGTGTTACATTCTCAATAAATTTTATCTCCACAGAGACAAATATAAACAGATATCCAACTTTAGTTAATTTACATGACAGTCATGCAGAAGTATTTAGGGGAAAATATGCTGCTGTCTGCAGTTTACTTTGAAATGTAGAAAAAAAAAACCCCATAAGTATGGGTTGGTGGGTGGAAAGATGGATAAATATATGATAAGGCAGGAGCAGTAAGTGTTAAGTGTAGAAGTTAAGGTGTGGGTATACGAGTGTTCACTGTAAAAATCCTTCAACTCTTCTGTGTGCTTAAACATGTTTATAATAAAAATGCTGGGAAAAGTGCCAATTGCCCAGGACCCTCCCCCAGATAAATGGATTTAGTTGGTCTGGAATGGGGCCTGGCCGTCAGTCCTTTATAAAACTCCCTGTGATGAAAAACCACTGACCTGACTTAGAGTAATGGCATTCGGGCTTTACAAAGTGCCTATTATATGTCAGGACCGTCCCATACAAGGTCTCATTTCATCCCCCACAGCAGCTCTGAGTGATCAGAGAGGTGTCTGTTCATTGTCACGTGGCTACAAATTGGAAGAGCCAGGTTTGGAAACACCATGCTCCGTATCCCTAAACTGTGACCTTTTATGAATCCCCTTCACATGTGTCAGGCATGATAATAAGCCTGCGGAATTTCACTGCTTCTCCCTGCAGTCATTCCAGGAGTAGGTCCTAATTATCCTCATTGTGCAAAAGCAGAGGCTAAAGGGGGTTAAATCACTTCACAGTTGTTCATTCATTTGATAGAGATCTAAATGCCAGGCACTGCGCTAGGAGCTGGCCATGCCCTGGGAGAGAGTCAGTGGTCCCTGTCTTCACAGGGCTTACACTCTGGAATGTAAGCTCAAAAATGCATTCCCAACTAAGTATTGAATGACAGTCATTATCTATGCCGCAGAGATCTAATTAGAGGGAGCCGTGAGTGCATCTGAAAAGGATATTGGATGGAACCTTGGGGATGGGGAGGCCATCAAAGAAAGCATCCCTAAGAGAATAACATTGAGCTGAAATCTGAATAGTTGGTGTTGTCAAGGCACGCACATTCCACTGCAGGAAACGTCATGTGTACGGACCTCAAAGTGGGAAAGATTTCAGCCAGGAGCAAAAAGATCAGTGTGGTTGGAACAGAGTGAGAGACGGGAGGGGTCTGGTGTAGAATGAGATCAGAGCAGTACTTAGTGGCCAGAATACACAGGGTGTTATCCCCCATGGGAGTGACCCAGGACTTTAGCCCCAAATCACCCGGGAGCTGTGGAAGGGCTTCAAACATGGGAAAAACATGACCCATTTTGCTCCAGGTTATGTAAGTTCTGAAATGGCCAAATCCATATTTAGACCCAGATATCTCTGCCCTCAAAGTCTTTTTCTCCTTAAGCTTGATGGATTCTGAACTTTTCAAATGCTGGTGTATTTCCAAGAATTACTTGTTTTGGCCATGTACAAAAACCCAACCTGCTAGAATGGCAAGAAATACTCTCTTTGTTATAAGACAACCTGCGAATACTACTAAAAACAACAAATAATAATCAGAAGTGACAACACCGTAATATTCTGTGGGGCAGGACTAATTAATGAATGCTGGATAAGCTATGAGCTGGCCATGCATTCTTTTTTTTATTGAAGTATAGTTGATTTACAATGTTGTATCAGTTTCAGGTGTACAGCAAAGTGATTCAGTTATATATATATATATATATATATAACAGGTTCTTTTCCCTTATAGATTATTACAAGATATTGAATATAGTTCCCTATACTGTGCTATACAGTAGGTCCTTGTTGTTTATCTATTTTATATAGAGTGGTGTGTATCTGTTAATCTCATACTCCTAGTTTATCCCTCCTCCCACCTTTCCCCTTTGGTAACCGTAAGTTTGTTTTCTATGTCTTTGCGTCTATTTCTGTTTTGTAAATAAGTTTGTTAGTATCTTTTTTTTTTAGATTCCACATATAAGTGATATCTATGTTATTTGTCTTTTTCTGACTTGCTTCACTTAGTATGATCATCTCTAGGTCCATCCATGTTGCTGCAAATGGAATTATTTCATTCCTTTTTTATGGCTGAGTAGTATTCCTTGTGTGTGTATCTATTTATGTATCTATTCTTTAAGTCTGCCTCAAAGGGGCTATAGGAAAAGCCCAACTTTTGACAGATCTGGAAGGGTCCCTAGTGACTGACTTGTCCATTTTAAAGAGACCCAGAAGAGAGATGTTATGCAGTCAAGGCTCAACAGGGAGCCTGTGGTTGTTCAGGAACCAGAAGCCAGGTTGCTTGATGGCCAGGTCTGCGTGTTAAATACCTTCAAAGTCAGGGCCGAAGGAATGGTCATCGGCGAGGCCAGAAGGCTGGGCTGGGCCAGCTCATGCTCTTTTTTTGAGCTAAGGTAAGGATTTTGATTTTATTCTGAAAGCCCTGGGAAGCCACTGGAAGGCCGCAGGGGTGACCTCAACCAAATTCACCTTTTACAAAGAGATCTCTAGATGCTTGATCTAGAGGATCTAGAGTGGATTGGTGCTATCATCCAGGTAGGAGACGATGGTGATCGAGGCTAGGGTGGGATGGGGGAGGTGTTGAAAAGGGGAGAGATTCAAGAAGTATATGGGAGATACAATCGACAGAACCTGGTGATGGTTTAGTTCTGATGAAGGGAGAGAGAGGCCTCCAGGATGCCTTCTGGGTTGGTCCATTGAGATCACTGGAGGTGCCATTCCTGAGATGAAGGTAACTGAACAGTTTGGGGAGTTGGTGGGGAAGAATAGTGGCTCCGTCACTTGATTTGAGGCACTGTTAAGTTTGGGACACTTGGGAGACATCCAGAGATGCCAAGTCAGTTGTTGGATAGATGAGTCTGGAGATCAGAAGAGATATCAGTGCTGGAGATTTAAATTTACAAGTTTTGGGAAGTTTCAGGACAGATGAGATCAGCTGTTAAGCATAGGGGGAGAAGAGGCTGGGTGTGGGTGAAGGACAACAAATATTTATGAAGCACCTACTATGTGTCAAGTCATCTCGCATCATGCAAGCACCAAATGGATGGATACCCATTTGGCCAATGACCAAAATGAGGCTCAGAGAAGTTAAGTCATTTGCCCAAGGGCATACAGCTAGTAAGTGGTGGCAGAGATACAATTGAAATCCAGTTTTTTCCCTTTTCCGCTTCTAGAAAAATGTCTCCCATGAGGGTCCTGGGGTTGACTCTCACTGGACAAATCTGAATACTTTCTCATCCTTGCTCCCGTCACTCAGGCCAGTGGGACCTTCTGATTGGCCAGGCCTGGGACAAGGGTCAACCTCTGATGCTGGCCCCACTGACCACATGGCTGGAGAGTGGGGGAGGGGAGGAGAGGAGCTGTGATCAGAGAAGGGGGAGTGGATACTGGTGGGGACACAGAGCAGGTGCTCTTTGCAAACAGACACTTTGCCTCTTGGGCACCAGCATCCCAGGGACTGCTGCCCATTTGGAAAAGCATTGCCGCCACATGGTGTCTCTTGGGTGACCTAGGCTTGTGAGCAGGGAAGGTCTGAAGCAGTGGGAGGCTCTGATTTCAGAGAGTTGAGCACAGAATGTTGGAGTCCTTTTCGATTGCAAAGTCACCCACAAAGGCATATGTCTCCCTGCAGCTTAGGCTACAGATGGGCAGTGAAGCTGCGCGCACACACACACACACACACTCCAAG
This sequence comes from Monodon monoceros, assembly GCF_005190385.1. Classification (NCBI taxonomy): domain Eukaryota; kingdom Metazoa; phylum Chordata; class Mammalia; order Artiodactyla; family Monodontidae; genus Monodon; species Monodon monoceros. The sequence goes on from NW_021703769.1 coordinate 59,223,345, forward strand.
AGACTGATTTCAGATGAGCTTTTATTAGCTAGCATATCATCTGTGCAAAGAAGAGACTCAAATTTGAGTGTTTGCATCATTTGAAGGAAAGAAAAATAAGCCAGCCAGACTCTCTCCTTCCTCCCCCAAAGGAAGGGGCCAGGGTGACCTCAGCAATCTGAGAGTGTGTTTGCTCTGAGCACCTTCCCCTTGGCTTGTTTCCTAAACTTGGAATGAGAGAGGTCAAACCACCAGCCATCAGCAGGGAGACAGTGGGGAGGAGTGGGTTCCTACTTCCCTGCTACTATATCAACATACCAGTCAGCCCTTGACACTCGGTCAATATTTATTGAGCACTTTCTCTGTCTCTCCAACCTGTGGCTGAGGGCAAAGAGGATGCCAGTGAAGCATGACTCACAGCTCTGTCCTCAAGGACTCTGCAAGTCACTTGGGGACTTGATTCATTCATTCATTCATTCATTCATTCATCAGACATTTTATCTGTCTTGTTCATTACTGTAGTGCTAGTACTTTGCATGCTGCCTGGCTCACAATAGGCATTGAGTAAATATTTGTTGGATGCACAAGTGAGGGAAGACATGAGAAAACGAAGTGTGTTAGACCCTGTGGCAAAAGGACTGGAACCTGACTTCAGAAGTTTACACTCACTGGGGGGACATAGGCACCCATCACCAAAAGTGATGTACTCTCTCCTCCAGCCTACTTGGCTACACCTCGTGTCTGAGTCCACTGGCCACTCTCTGGCCTTTGAAACTCACCCCTCCCTTTGGTTTTCATGTTCTACTTTCTCTTCTGCTTCCTTCCCTTCCACCTTTTAGACCATCCAGCTCAGGCTACTCTTTTCCTACCTGTCTCCAACTGTAGGTGTCTTCAGCCATCTTTTCATCACCCTCCATACCTTCTGCATACCTGCTGCCTCAGGGCTATTTCAATGCGGATGAGCCCCCCAAAACATTCCTTCATTCTATCAACAGGTATTTAACAGGGTACTATCCACGTGCCTATTGAGGGTCTGTTCTAGGTGTTAGAGATAATACAATGAACAACACACACCAAGTCCTTGCCCTCAAATTGAATGTCTGTCTCCCACCCTCAACTCTCTTTCTTGAGCTCCAGACTCATGTAGCCAAATGTATATATGACATTCTACTGGACATCCAAAAAGAGATTCACCCTCTCTCCCACCAGACCAGCCCCTCCTGCTGTTTTATGGATCTCAGCAGATGGTTTTTTCTACCACCTGGTTCCCCAAACCAGAGAATAGGGAATCACCCTAGACTCTGCCCTCTTCCTGCGTCTCCCGCACCCGAAAGGGTCCCAATCCTGTAGTTCCTGCCTCCCCCGTATTGGCCTCCTCTTCTCTCCCCTCCCCCGACAAGTGCACCTTATCTCTTGCCTGTATTTATTGCCATGGCTGCCATATTGGTCTCTCTGCTTTTGTTCTTTCCTCCTTTCAACTCATCTCCCCACTGCAGCCACAGAGATTTAAGATCCTAATAATATCACATTGCTCCATTACTTAAAAAGTTGAGGGCCTTCCATTGCCCCAGGGTGGGGGCGCAAGCTTTTAAACATGGCCTTCAGGGCCCATCATGACTTGCCCCCCCCCCCCAAACCCCGTACGCTTCCCCAGTCCCGGCGCTCACATGGACCATGCAGACGTGTTCTCAGTTCCTCAAGGGTGAGCCCGCAACCCTTTGCCCGTGCCTATACTTCTTTGCAGCTGTTTCTTACAGCTCCCTGCATAGAACTGGCCTCTCCCCCCCCCCAGACCCTTCTTGTGCCCATCATCTAGCTCTGCTCCTATATTCTTTTTTAAAAAAATCAATTAATTAATTAATTAATTTTTGGCTGCGTTGGGTCTTCGTGGCTGCGCATGAGCTTTCTCTGGTTGCAGCGAGTGGGGGCTACTCTTTGTTGCGGTGCGTGGGCTTCTCACTGCGGTGGCTTCTCTTGTTGCAGAGTACAGGCTCTAGGCGCACAGGCTCAGTAGTTGTGGCTCGCGGGCTGTAGAGCGCAGGCTCAGTAGTTGTGGCGCATGTGGCGCAGTTGCTCTTCGGCATGTGAGATCTTCCCAGAGCAGGGCTCGAGCCCGTGTCCCCTGCATTGGCAGGCGGATTCTTAACCACTGCGCCACCAGGGAAGCGTTCTGCTCCTATATTCTTATTGCATGTGTGTGTTTACATGACTCTCTCTTTTAAATCCCACAGTGGGAGGAGCAGTGTCTTAGTATTCCCAGTGCCTGGCACTCGTAGGTGACCGTAGCAGGTGTTATTGGCGCCCTGCCCTTATTCCTTCAACTTTCCCCTTTCTCATTCCAGCTGCAGGTTTCTACTTGCGGGCATGGGTGATGCTCTGCCTAAGGGCTTTCTCTGACCTCAGGAGCATGCCTGGGATGTGAATGGAGCAGGATGGAAGTGTCAAGGAGTTAACATCTTAGGGAACATTAGTGGGTAAATAATAATTTAAAATATCTGTTAAATACAGATGGGCATTGGGGGATTAATAGCCCAGCTTTCTTACTCCTTGGGTGCAACAACGATGAGATGATTTTTACACGCTCTACCAGAGGTCCCCGACACGAATGTGCTCCAGTTGTGTCAGTGGTAACTTGCTCGTTAACACACCCTCTCCTTATATCATGTCCCCACTCCTCTCCTGGGACTTCCAGGGATTGTCATCTCAAATAAACTGGTGCACCCACAGCTTTGTCTCTAGGTCTGCCTCTGCCCAACTAAGATGGTGCCTTTAAAAATGTTTGATGATTGACTAAACGAAATGTAATACAATGACTATAAAATATCCATAAAACAGTAAGTGAGCAACATGAGACAGTTTATAACCAACAATCAGCAATTTCAAAGCCTTTGTAAATCAGAGGAGAAGGACCCCAGTGAGGGCGAGGAATAGTAAAAGTTAACACTGAACTGGCATTGACTAGGTCCCAGGCTGTGTTCTAAAGGTGTGTGTCTGTGTGTATTTTTTCTCATTTAAACATCACAGCAGCTCATGGACATGCTATTATAATAATCCCGCTTTACAGATGAGGAAATAAGCTGGGGGGCTGTAGGTGGAGGAGCTGGGAATTGGCTCCAGACAGTTTGGTTTTGAGCTGCATTCTGAACCGCTGTGCCTTGTAGAGGGGATGAGACTTGATAAGGCTGGAAGGGGTTGGGAAGGGCATTCCAGGAAGAGGGGTTAGCAGGAACAAAGGCAAGAGGAGAAAATACAGGACTTGTTCAGGGTCATACACCTTGAGGGGAGTTTTCTTTTTGTTTGTTTTTGCTTCGTTTTTTCAGTTTTACTGAGAAATAATTGACATATGTCACTGTAATTGCTTTTTTACTATAAAAATAATATACTCATTGTAATAAAGAAAAAAAAGAAACAGAAAAGCAAATTCTGAGGCTATCATATAGACGTAACTACCGTTAACATTCTCATCTATCTCTTTCTAATAAAAGTGGGACTTCGTTAATTTGCAGGAAGGTCTGCGTTCTGCAGCGATCTCATTTCCGCCTCCATTTTTCCTGTCCCCCGTATTATTTTCAGCACCTGGGGATGTGGGGAAGGCGGAAGGGCCGAAAGCTGGAATCAGAAACCTCTGAGGAATCTGGCTACACGTGCTGCAGCCGCAGATTCTCTTCTGTAGCTTTACTTATTTTAGGCAGAGTTTGCAAGAGTCTCAAATGCACACTGGAACTTAGATTAAAAAAATCACAGGAAAAAAAAAAAATCACAGGATCCTGGAGTCCCGCAGCCAAGGTTGCAAACTCAAATTCCTGCAAGGGCCAAGCAGGCAAGGTGAACAACGCGATGGAAGACGGTAAATGGCAGCATCCATGTCTGGCCTAGAGGAGGCAGCTGCACCCCACTGCAGCCCCTCATTGCTTGGTGGGGATGGGGGCTCAGCGTGGCTGTGTTTTCCCTTCTAGGAAAAAGAGAAGCCAGAAAGCCAATTTTTTAAAAGGGGAAACTTCCCAAATTGTAAGTATTGTCAATAAATTAATTTAAAAAACATTTTGTAGGCTGACTTTGAGGGGCTCAAACAAAATGTGTTAATGGATCCAATTCAGCTTATAATCTTCCATGTTAAGACACCCTAATCAAGACAATACAATATTTTGCTTAGCTCGACAGAATCCATTTAAAATAAACAATGAGAAACCAAGAGAATCTTTTTTTAAAAAAAATAAATTTATTTATTTATTTTTGGCTATGTTGGGTCTTCGTTGCAGTGCATGGGCTTCTTACTGCGGTGGCTTCTCTTGCTGCAGAGCACAGGCTCTAGGCGTGCGGGCTTCAGTAGTTGTGGCTCACGGGCTCAGTAGTTGTGGCTCGCAGGATCTAAGGTGCAGACTCAGTAGCTGTGGCGCACGGGCTTAGTTGCTCTGCGGCATGTGGGATCTTCCCGGACCAGGGCTCGAACCCGTGTCCCTTGCATTGGCAGGTGGATTCTTAACCACTGCACCACCAGGGAAGCCCCCCAAGAGAATCTTAATGTCAGAATCATGAGTGTTACAGATTCTTAGACTTAAAACTCTCTCTTAGATACTTGGCACATTCAATCACTAGAATCACAGCCATAGAATTTTAGGGGAAGTCTCAGGTACGTAAGATCATATAACCAGAAAATCAGAATTATTAGCATTATAGGTTTTTTGAGTCTGGACCTTTACTCGTTAATCTCTAAAACCTCATAATCAAACATTACTGGAATCAAATGCCTTCTACAGCAAGTATCCGGCCTTTAAGAAACACTAGTTGAATGAATATACTTGGCAAATCTCTGCTTGAATGAACTGCGCCCCATCCCCCACAAGATATTCTTGTTAGTTTCTTCCAGAAATATTTTTATTGAGCACCTAATAAATATGGACATCAGAGAACCAGAGAGACGTAGTGCCTACTGTAATGCAGCTTACATTCTTGTGCAGGTGGGCAGGCAGAAAACACACACAAAAGATAATTTTAGACAGTGATCAGTTCTAAGGAGAAACCAATCAGTAGCATTACAGAAAGTGACATGGTGGGATGATCAGGGTGGACCTCTCCTCCTTTGACAGGAGACCCAAATTATGAGGAGGAGTCAGCCATGGGAAGATCTGGGGGAAGGGAGTCCCAGGCCTGGGGAACAGCAAGTGGAAAGGCCCTGAGGTGGGGGATGGGCTTGTGTGCTTCAAGGGGGATGAGCTTGTGTGCCTCAAGGTGTAGGAAGAACACCCGTGTGGCCGAAGCACAGTGAGTGGGAGGGGGAACGTGGTGGGGGAGATGAGGCCAGATTGCTGGGCGGGAGTGCACCCTCTTTTCATTTCAAAGAAATGAGAAACTTTCAGCACATCTGTGTCTAACCTGCTGCCCACTACACATTGTATGTAAGTGCTTGCTGGGAGTTTTGGATGCACAAATCAGGTCACGGAGAATGAGGTTGGGGGGGGTGGTTAGCACTGCCCTGGGCCACAGCTTCATTCAAGGGTCCACAGTTGCGTTTCCTCAGTGCTTTTGCAAGCATCCTCTTCTGTACTTCAACCATCTGCTCATCTGTGACATCCGCTCTTCTCTGGTCCTGCAGTGCTGGGGTCCTATGTCTCCATCAGTGATGGCCAGACGGGGAGGAGAGACAACTTTCAGAAGTGTGTATGAGAGCTGTCACAGCCTCTGTGCTTGCTATCTCCATGGTACCCAGGCAGGGGGACAATCTAATTAGGCTATTTTCAGCATCCCGGAGGGAGGGGGAGTGGAGGGAGACAGGGAGAAGGGGGCCTGCCTTTCCCGCTGCCTGTCTCTCTCTCCCCCCCCCCCCCTCCTTCTCTGAAGTTATTATTGATTAAGCAGTCAGGGGCCACGGAGGCAGGACCTTTCCACGCTTTGTGCTGGGATCAAAGGAGGCTTTTTGGCAACACGGCGGGCCTTGCCAATCGCATCAGGACCCCAGGGCTGGCAGGCTTCCAAGCGCCCAGTGCTAATGAGGTCTGAAGCCTACAGCTTTGACCTGAAACACGTCCCCTGCAGGCTCTTTGTCCTCTGCCGGGGCTGGCTGCCACCAGCTTCCTCGAGAATTATGGGCCCAGAGACAAGGATGCTGGCAGCCCTCTATTTTTTAGCCTGGGGCCTGTGTTGGCCTTCAAGGCTTTTGCCTGTGATATTCAGGGCCTTGCAAGGAAGCTGGGCTTTCATCTGCCTGGAGCACGTGGCCAGTGGCTCCTGGAAGTGACTCACGGGCCATGGACTCAGTGGAAACACTCGGCTCTAAGTTCCAAGGGGCCAGGGGTCACATCCAGTTTGCTTGTCCCATGCCCCAGCATCTAGCACTTAGAGGTTCTAAACATTTAGTCACCAAATATCCTGCTATGAACTTGAAAGAAAGCTGACTCTAAAGGGCCATCTTCTTTAACTCACAAGGCACCACTTTTCACATTTCCCCATTTGCTCCTGCTTTGCGCATGCTAGGTGGATCTGGATGTTAATGTGGCCAAAGCAGGTTGGAAAAGAATGGATACCTTTAGAGCTCTTACAGGACACAGAAACTGTGCCAGTTGAGCTACCTGCACCATCTCATTTTACCCTCATACAACTCAATGAAGTAGGTGTTTTTATTATCCCCATTTCACAGATGAGGAAACTGAGGCACAGAGCAGTTAAAAGAATGTGCCTAAGCTAACACAGCTGGTGTCAGATTTGAGATTAACACCCAGGTTTGCCTGACTCCAAAGCCGGGCAGATTCTCAGCTTTAGGATTCAAAGGAGTTTAATAGGTTAATAGGAGTTGTGAGTCTCAAAGAAGGGGCATTTCCTACAATCATTAGACTCTTCCCTTTTTATTTTCTGGGCACACTTATTAACATCTTCTGACAGCATCTTGGGAACTGCTGCTTGTAGGTAATTAAACAGAGCAAGTGATAGTGTCTTTAATTAGTCCAATTCAGTCTCTTTCATTTGTCCTTATTTCCTTATGTTGGCAATAGCTCCAACAGGAGGGCTTTACAGTCACATCCCCTGGTTATTCCTTCCGACTCCAGAAAGAGAATGGACACCAAAAGGGGCATTTTCAAAGAGCATCTCATTTTGGGTTACTGCTTTGCACCAATCTGAGATGTGATGCTGTCTATCACAGTAGAGGGCTGACATGGATTCTGAACCAGAGTTAAGGCAGTTACACACACAGACACACAGACACACAGACACAGACACACACACACCCTCTGATGAATCAGACCTCACTGTGGAACTTTGTCCTTTTGTTTAAAATATTATAGAGTCATAGGACTTCAAAGACATCCCTCTGATATTTTTCCATTGATGTATTCCCTTTCACCCTAATATTATTTACCTATTTGATGTGTGAAGATGTCTCGAAGGTGGATGCCTCACCTGTCTGCCTGGTACTTCCCTCCTTCAGTGTCTAGTAGAGGGCTGGACACGCAGAAGCACACAACAAATGACTGGTTGGTGGGTCTCCTGCATTAATCAGCATTGCTATGTCATCATCATTGTCAAAGCTACCATTTAAAAACTTTTTTTAATTAATTTATTTTTTGGCTGCGTTGGGTCTTGTTGCTGTGCGCGGGCTTTCTCTGGTTGCAGCGAGCAGGGGCTGCTCTTTGTTGCGGTGCACGGGCTTCTCATTGCGGTGGCTTCTCTTGTTGCGGAGCACGGGCTCTAGGTGCACGGGCTTCAGTAGTTGTGGCGCATGGGCTTAGTTGCTCCGCGGCATGTGGGATCTCCCTGCACCAGGGCTTGAACCCGTGTCCCCTGCATTGGCAGGCGGATTCTTAACCACTGTGCCACTAGGGAAGTCGCAAAGCTACCATTTTTTGATTGTCTTCCATGTGTGGACACTGGCCTTTATGCTTTTCTGCCAGGAGTTGGAGCAGTACGGCCCACGGGCCAAATTCAGCTGGCTGCCTGTTTTTGTAAAGTATTATCGGAACATAGCCATGCCTATTTATGTATGTATTGTCCATGGCTGCTTTTGTGCTGCAATGGCAGAGTTGAGTAGTTGGGGCAGAGACGATATGACCCTGTAAAGCCTAAAATATTTACCATGTGGCCCTTTACAGAAAAAGTTGACTGAACGCTGCTTTATACACATACGTATTGTCTTTTAATTCTCGTGACAAACTTGAAAGGCAGTGCTCCCATTTCACAGATGAGAAGATCTAGGTTCAAGGCGGTTAAACACTTTTCCCACCTGATAAGTGGTAGATGCAGGACTCAGGTCTGCATCTCTAAAGCCAATGCTTTTTACTCTGCCTTATGCTTCCCATTCCCCAGTACTGCAGAAAACTGAGAACAGATTGGATTTTTTCACCTTGATTTTTGAACCAAGTTTTCTGAGCATCTGGGGTTGATTCTGCTGGGGGCTTTGAGGGCACTGCCAGCCTAAAATCACTCTCGAATGCGGTCAGGATGCCTGGGTAGTTTGCAACTGGAGCGGACTGTTGCTCTCTGCATAGATATGCAGATTCCCTCCTGCAGCTCAAAGGTGTCTGGAGCAGCTGATTCATCAACACCTTTGAAGTCTGGTTCCAATTTCACAAAGACAAACTAATTTCTTTAGCTTCTTACCTGCTGATGGTTTCAACCCTCCTAGAGCTTTCAGCTGGAAAGTCTTCCCCGCCTTTCTCTACACCATGGATTCCTAGAGCTGTTCTAAATCTTCGGTGACTTATCTACGCAGGGAAGGGAATGGGTAGTAACACTGAATTCACAAACATAAGTCCATGTGGTTGGTTGTGTAATGTGTGGTGATAAGGGCAGAGAATATTCTTGTCTCTGGAAGGAAGACACAGGCAGCTAGTCTCCCAGTTCGTGGTGTTTCCATCACTTACATTTGTGTTGGGCAAACCCTATGAGGCTAATAACCAAACTCAACTCAGCACATTCATTTTACTGATTGATTGATGGATGGATTGGACCTCTGACTACCTTTATATTGAAAGTATTACAAAAGCATTACATCATGTGTTAAAGGAATGGGTCTTGTGGGAAATCATGAAGGGAGGTGAAGTCAACACCATCTTGGAAATCCAGGGACATGCTGTCTTAGTACCTTTTTTTTTTTGTGGTACGCGGGCCTCTCACTGTTGGGGCCTCTCCTGTTGTGGAGCACAGGCTCCAGACGCGCAGCCTTAGCGGCCATGGCTCACGGGCCCAGCTGCTCCGTGGCATGTGGGGTCTTCCCGGACCAGGGCACGAACCCATGTCCCCTGCATCGGCAGGCGGACTCTCAACCACTGCACCACCAGGGAAGCCCTGTCTTAGGACTTTTTAGACACTTTTCTAAGACATTTAAAAACACAGTCCACCTTCCCTGGTGGTGCAGTGGTTAAGAATCCTCCTGCCAATGCAGGGGACGTGGGTTTGATCCCCAGTCCAGGAAGATCCCACATGCCGCGGAGCAACTAAGCCCGTGTGCCACAACTACTGAGCCTGTGCTCTAGAGCCCGCAAGCCACAACTACTGAGCCCACGCACTGCGACTACTGAAGCCCGTGTGCACTAGGGCCTGTGCTCTGCAACAAGAGAAGCCACCACAATGAGAAGCCTGCACACCGCAACGAAGAGTAGCCCCCACTTGCTGCAACTAGAGAAAGCCTGCACGTAGCAACGAAGACCCAATGCAGCCACCCCTCCAAAAAAAAGATGATTTAAAAAAAAATAATATAAAAACACAGTCCCCAAGAAAGGCAATTTTGACCTAGTGAGTATCTTGTGGCATTAGGAATTTCAGAGTACATTTTGAGATGATGAGCAGGAGTCTGTGAATGTTTATGTTGGGGGTCCCTGACCCATGGGAACCTTTGATCTTCTGAAAGGATGGGATCTGAGATTTTGTACAAGGCACTTTTCTATACATTATCTCATTGGAGCTTCATAAACAGATTTCTATGTTGGAATAATTACCCCCATTTTGTAGAAAAGGGAGCTGAAACTCAAAATTATTAAGTAATTTGTTGAAAGTCTCACGGCTACTGGCTAAGCTGGGATTCCCATTTAGATCTGTCTTAATTGAAAGTCCTTATTCTTTGAAAATTATGATATCATCAACAACAACAACTATAATAATAGTAGATGAGACAGACTGCCAACTGTGTGTCAGGCACTATGGTAAGCACTGTCCATGGATTATATCATTTAATCCTTATGATAACCTTATGAGGTAGGTTATTATCCCCATTTTACAGATAAGAGAAACTGAAGTTCAGTGCAATTAAGTCACTGGCTCAAGGCTCCTCAGCTTGTAAATATCGGAGGGGCCTGAATACATCCTTGTGTGACACCAATGCTGCAAAGGCACTGACTCTGCTAACTTCTGCCCTTCTCAAGTCATACCAATTCATGCATTTAGCCCAAAATGTCTTTCCTTAAGGGCCATCTCATCTAATTCCTTCATTCAACAAAGGGTCCACTGGGCCATAAAGAAATCCCCTCATGCCCATATTCCCGTCTAAAAGGAGATTTTTGGCTACTTTTAAAATTTTATTTATTTATTTTTTAAATTTTATTGGAGTATAGTCGATTTACAATGTTGTGTTAGTTTCAGGTGTACAGCAATGTGATTTAGTTATACATATACATATATCTATTCTTTTTCAGATTCTTTTCCCAGATAGGTTATTACAGAGTATTGAGTAGAGTTCCCTGTGGTATACAGTAGGTCCTTGTTAGTTGTTTTGTATATAATAGTGTGTGTATGTTAATCCCAAGGATTTTTGGCTACTTAATGGAGAAAGCTCTGAACTTGGACTTCTTCCTTGTACCAGCCAAGACCATTTGCTCTTCCCCAAGTCCTATCTTGTCCCCCCCACTGAGGGGCTAGCTCAGAGTCCCAACCCTTGATTGGACAGAGGCAGCCACAGCTGGACTCCCGCCCAGGCCAGCCTTTGTTCCTAATTCTATGCCTGTCTTGAGAACATTCGTAATGAGCAGAACCCTACTGTGGAAAGGGCTTCTTGAGCTAGTGTTGGCCTGGCTTCCCCTTATCATTCATGCCCTGCACTCAAAGCTTTGGCCCCAGATCTGGCAAGAGGGATCTGGCCTCCAGTCTGAATTTAGTCTCGCACAGTTGCCCCCACTTCCTGAGGAAGCCATTGAAAATGGTCAGTTAAGACCAGTTTCTCAGCATCTCCTGTTCCCTTCCTGGTTTTTTTCTCTTGTTCTCCTTTCCTACCCTCAGTCTGTCTACCCTACCTCCTGGCATTTGCCCAGCACACATATCCTTCACTTCATGGGTCGTCTTTTGCAAGCTATACCTTTGAGCAAGGTTGGGGAAGAGGAGGGTGTTCCACGGGGATGAAGGCAATTTGCAGAGTAGCAGAGAGGAGTCCCAGGTAGATTATGTGCAGACTTTCCAGTGTTCTCTCTGCTTCCATCCCAGTCATTTTCAGTCCAGGAGAAGCACTGCAGCTGGAAATATTTCCAAAATGTAAGTCTGCTTAAAATTCTTTATGGATTCCCAGTCACCTATCAGCTTTGGTCATACAATTTTAATGTACATAACTATCACCCAGTGAGTTTGTAAAAATGCAGATTCCTAGGCCCTGCTTTCAGCACACCTGATTCAGTAGATGTGGGTTATCTGTATTTGCAAGAGCCTCTGGGAGGTACTGATGTAGATGGCCCAGGAACTGAGCTTTGGGAAATTTTGACCCACAGGACAAAGTTCAAACTCCTTAGAATGTGTCTTGGTCTGCTCAGGCTGCCATAACAAAATACCATAGACTGGGGGGCTTAAACATCAGAAATCTATTTTCTCACAGTTCTGGAGGCTGGAAGTCCAAAATCAAGGTTCCAGCTGATTTAGTTTCTGGTGATGGTTCTCTTCCTGGCTTGTAGATGGTTCCTTCTCATGATGTCCTCACATGGCCTTTCTTTGGTATGTGTACAAGAAGAGAGAAAGAGATAGAGATGGAGGTGGAGGGAGAGGGAGAGAGAGAAGGGGGGGGGAGAGAGAGAGAGCTCTTTGGTGTCTCTTCTTATAAGGCCACCAATCCTATTGGATCAGGGCCCCACCTCTATGACCTCCTTTAACCTTAATTACTTCCTTTAGAGGCCCCATTGCCAAACACAGCCACACTGTGTGGTTAGGGCTTCAAAATATGAATTTGGTGGGGGGGATACAAACACTCAGTCCATACCTCTATGGCATACAGGACTCTTCCTTTGCATCTCCAATATCCCTTCCTTTTTGTATTATACGGTCCAAATATACTAAACTATACTAGACCTCTGAAACTTTGGAGGGATAAGTTCCAAGACCTTTGCAGTTACAACTGTCAGCCATTCAGTGTGAGTTTAATACCCTATCACTTACTCCTCTTTGAAGGAATTATACACAAGGATTGGTGCTGGGGCAAGAAGGTCAGGCCCAGAAACCAAATAAGGATTTCTATTCCTGGTTCATTTGAATCTGAAAGGGCTGGGTGTGCCAGGCTGAGTTGCTCATTCAGCCTCATGGAGAAAGATGACAGGGTGTTTGTTCTACCCTTCCTCTAAGCCTCATATATGCTAGAATCTCCTGTACAGCAGGAATGAATCAACTAAGGGTGATTTTGCCTCTCTCTTCCCTCCCTCAGGGGTATTTGGCAGTGTCTGTGGTCATTCTTGATCATCACCACTGGGAGAGGGCAGTGGCTCTTGGCATCTAGTGAGTATAAAGGCCAGGGATGCTGCTCAATATCCTAGGATACACAGGACCCCCTCCTTTCCATACACACATAATGAAAAAATGATCCAGTCCAAACAATAGTGATGACGTTGAGAAATTCTCTCCTTAGTGGTCCTGCTGAGGGCATGTTTGCACAACGGTCTTCTACGGATGAGGGCAGGAAGTGTAAAATAGGACGGGGAGCCCGGCTTCTGATATTCAAGGCTCAGTCATCATGCCCACCAGTAAAATGTGGCTCGATCATGTATCTAATTCCAGACATTCTGATGAGCAACTTCTCTTCCCATGGGAAGTAGGAAGACGGGGAGCTGGGATGAGGGGAAGAGGATGGAGACTGAGCAACTTTAACTGACGATTCTTTTCTCTAAGGGTTGAGGTGGAAATGTCAGGGGAGAAGATGTATTAGGGTCCCATGGTTGCTGTAACAAATTGCTACCCACTGCATGGCTTTTAAAACAACACAAAGTTATTTTCTAACAGTTTTGGAGGCCAGAAGTCTGAAATCAAGGTGTTGGTTGGTAGGGCCATACTGTCTCGGAGAATGCTTCCTTGCCTTCCTGGCTCCAGGCGTTGCTCGGCTTGTGGCTGCATAACTCCAGCCTCTGTCTCTCTTCATGTGGCCTTCTTCCCTCTGTTTGTATGTTTCAGATCTCCCTTTGCATTTCTCTTACAAGTATGCCTGTCACTGTATTTAGGGCCCACCTGGGTAATTGAGGATGATCTCATCACGAGATTCTTAATTTGATTATATCTGCAAAGACCTTCTTTCTAAATAAGGTCACATTCACAGGTTCTGGGGATTAGGACTTGGGCAAACTTTTGGGGGGATGCTATCCAACCCACTACAGAATGGGATAAAACAGGAAAAGGGAAGGGAATAAAAGAACACTATGGGGCTTCCCTGGTGGCGCAGTGGTTGAGGGTCTGCCTGCCGATGCAGGGGACACGGGTTCGTGCCCCGGTCCGGGAAGATCCCACATGCCGCGGAGCAGCTGGGCCCGTGAGCCGTGGCCGCTGAGCCTGTGCGTCCGGAGCCCATGCCTGTGCTCCGCAACGGGAGAGGCCACAGCAGTGAGAGGCCCGCGTACTGCAAAAAAAAAAAAAAAAAAAAAGAACACTGTGGAACATGATTTACCACCTAAAATTCAGGGAAAGGAGAGGATGAGGAAGAGAGGGAGTAACAGTAATAAAGCATCTACCATATGCCAGGAACTGGACTAAAGCTGTCCATTTCTCACAACCACTAATCCTTGCTAACACTTGGTGGATTGGTTATCTCTATTTTAAAGATGGAAACAGAAGCTCAAGCACATACAGAAGTTGAACACTTGCTCTGCTGGTTCTAGAACGTGTGGTCTTTCTAAGATAAAGGAAGCATTTGCATGGCTTCTCGCTAGCAGCTGTCGGGAGAGGTCAAGACCAGAACATCTCTTTTGCAGCACAGAAGCTGTCATTGCTCATCCTCGGCCTCCCCCAGCCTGGCCTTCACTTGCTTGCCTTTGGCAGCTGGAACCCAGGTGCTTGGACAGCCCCGTTGGCGGGGCACAGAGGCAGATTTTGGCAGGTTCAGAGGCAACACCCTTTTTGGCACCCTTGGCCACTTGGCGCTGCAGAGGAGCCAGTCCCACAGATAAATATTAAAGCGTTTGGATTCCCTACTCCCGCCAGTGCTGGAATTGGAGAAAATCAGGCAGAACTTCCTGAGAGAGAAACATTGTAGTATGCTAGAAGAAGAAGGCTGAAACAAGACAGACCCCAGTTCAAATCCCATCTTTGCCGTTTATGGGTTGTGTGGCCACAGGTGAGTTATTTCAGATCTCGGAGCCTCAGCATTCTCAACGTCCCCAGCTATAAACTAGCGGATGATGGTATCCACCTCTGCAGAGCCTGCACAGAAAGCGCCTTGAACGATGCCTGCCGCCCTGTAGACTCTTAAAGTTCCTGGGTTGGGTGAATCTGCATGTTCTATGATGCTTCCTTATCCCTGGCTAGCATCTATCTGTAGGGTGAGGTCTCTGCTTGCCTGGAAGTGGCAGTGGTGGAGCTGGCATCTCATTGCCAGGTACCTTCTGTCAAATGCAAATGTGTTGAGCATCACCGCTAATGAAAGGGACAGACAGATCTTGGAGAAGGGATGTCTGGGTGGAAGACTGTGGGATCCCATGTGACTTGGCCTGGAAGGGCTTTTATTGAATATCTACTATGAGTCAGGCCCTGTGCTGGTGCCTTATCACCTTCCCTCTTTTATGCTCATAGTCATCTTGGTTCTTTTGTTTTAATTTAAGTATAGTTTATTTACAATGTTGTGTTAATTTTTGCTGTACAGCAAAATTAACTCAGTTATACACATATATACATTCTTTTTCATATTCTTTTCCATTATGGTTTATCACAAGGTACTGAACATAGCTCCCTGTGCTATACAGTAGGACCTTGTTGTTTATCCATTCTACATATAATAGTTTGCATCTGTTAACCCCAAACTTCCAATCCACCTGCCCCCCACCTTGGCAACCACAAGTCTGTTCCCTATGTCTGTGAGTCTGTTTCTGTTTTGTAGATAGGTTCATTTGTGTTGTATTTTAGATTCCACATATAAGTCATAGTTACCTTGGGATTGATATCAGTATATTAAGATGATTCTTTTTAAAATTTTTTTAATGAATTTATTTTATTTTATTTATTTTTATTTTTGGCTGCTTTGGGTCTTCGTTGCTTCACGCAGGCTTTTCTCTGGTTGTGGCGAGCAGGGGCCACTCTTCGTTGTGGTGTGGTGGCTTCTCATTGTGGTGGCTTCTCTTGTTGCGGAGCATGGGCTCTAGGCGCGCGGGCTTCAGTAGTTGTGGCACACGGGCTTAGTTGCTTCTTGTCATGTGGGATACTCCTGGACCAGGGCTCGAACCCCTGTCTCCTGCATTGGCAGGAGGATTCTTAACCACTGCACCGCCAGGGAAGCCCCGAGACGATTCTTTAAAACTCAGCACATCATCTTCTCTTGGCATTTTCTCTGAACCTCTAGGCTTATGTGATGTCCCCCTTCTCTGAATTTCTAGAATACCCCATACTTCATTTATCATCATACTTATGACGTTGGATTGTAAATGTTTATTTATTATATAGGGACAAATTTAAAGGCAAGGGCTAATTATTCTTTTTCTCTATCTTCCTAGACCACTGGTCTTCAAAATTTGGGCCTTAGACCGGCCGTACCAACATCACCTGGAAACTTGTTATAAATGCAAATTCTCAAGATATACCCCAAACCCACTGAATCAGAGACTCTGGGCCTGGGTGTTGGCAGTCTGTTTTAACAAGCCCTCCAGGTGACCCTCGTGCATGCTCAAGTTGGAAAACCACTGTCCCGGACCACTGGTCCTCAAGCTTGGTGATGCATCAGAAGCTCTAGGGAGCTGTAGAAAATAGTGATGCCTTGGTCTCACTTCCAGAGATTTTAAGTTAATTGTTTCAGAGTGTGCCCTGGGCATTGGGATCCTTTAAAGTCTCCAAAGGATTCAGCCAACTGGCTTCAGATGTTCAGCCGAAGGTGAGAACCACCAACATGGCACATCACTCCCAATGGGCACTCAGTGTGCATTTGTTAATTAGTAGAACATGGTGGTTCAGTGCCTGCTTGGGAGTCTGACACAGATGCCACCTTAACATCCTTCTTTCTAGCTGTGGGTCAGTTCTTTTTTTTTCTTCCATATTTAAAAAAATGTGGCAAGAATACTTAGCATGAAATCTACCCTCATCAAAATTTTACAATTTTTATTATTGTATTTTTAACTATAGGCACTATTTTGTACAGCAGATCTCTAGAATTTGTTCATCTTGCATAGCTGAAACTTTATACCCTTTGGACAGCAACTCCCCACTTCCCCCTCCCCCCAGGCCCTGGCAACCACCCTTCTGCTCTCTGCTTCTATGAATTTCACTACTTTAGATCCCTCATATAAGTAGAATCATGCCACCTTTGTCCTTCTGTGACTGGCTCATTTCACTCAGCATAATGTTCTCCAGATGCATCCATGTTGTCGCATGTGGCAGGATTTCCTTCTTTTTTTTTAAGGCTGAATAATATTCCACTGTATGTATATAGTACATTTTCTTTATCATTCATCTATCAATGGACATTTAGGTTCTTTTCCTATATGGGCTACTGTGAATAATGCTGCAGTGAACAATGGGAGGGCAACTGTCTCTTGAGATCCTGACTTCAATTCTTTTGGGTATATACTTAGAAGTGAGGTTGCTGGATCTTATGGTAGTTCTAGTTTTAATTTTTTTGAGGAAACTCTGTGTTGTTTTTCATAGTGATTACACTGTTTTACGTTCACTGTGGGTCGGTTCTTAACCCCTGTAAGCCTTAATTTCAGTATCTGTTAATAGGAGCAATAATGTGAATCTTCGTATAGGATTGTTTTGAGGATTACCTATATAATGCATATAAAGCACTTGGTACAATGAAAAACTTCCAATTAGTTGTGCTGATTCGTATTATCTCCATTTTATAGGAGATAAATATCCAGGAGGGGCACTCTTTCTTTAGCTATAGAACGAGGCACGTTCTACAGCCCCTCCTGGATCAACGTCAAAACCTCAGGTTTTAAGACCCAAAGTCATTAGCTCTGCCTTCCGGGTACCATAACTTCCTGTATGGTTCTGTTGTCTGGAAGAGACTCGAGGAGACTCCCCTTGACCATCTGAATCACTGCACCCGAGTCTTCGGGGCTATAGCTCATCTATTGAACAACAAAATATTTAGGGAACTCCAAGATTTCTGTTCTCAATATTGAGTTGTACTATTGGTTGTCAAGTGTTGGGTGAAAAATCCCCAGGTTTCTTTGGAAACTGGCCAACACTTACAGATATTATTATCTGGGAGATGGACTCCATCAGTATTCTTTCAGTTATAAGTAGGAATAAAACCCATCTCAAACTTGCTTAAACAATTAATGTTATTAATTGGGTCATGTAGCAAAAAGTCTAGGAATCCAACTAGGAACAGTTGCTCAAAAGACCTTGTTAAAAGTTTACCTTTTGTTGCTTAAAAAGTGAAACATAAAATTCAACATACACTTAGTGTGCCAAGAAATTCCCCTCCTATGTATTTATGCAAGAGAATTGAAAATTATATCCACTCAAAGAAATCTACACTAATATTCATAGACGCTTTATTCATAATAGCCCCAAACTGGAAGCAACCCAAATGTCCATCAACAGGAGAATTAATAAACAAGCTGTGGAATAGCCACACAATGGGATAACTCTTAGCAATAAAATGAATATTGATACATGCAAAATCAAGGTTGAATCTCAAAAGCATTATATTGAGTGAAAGAAGCCAGGCACATCTGTATATTCTATTTATATGAGATTTTAAAAGGTAAATCTGTAGTGATAGAAAGTAGACCAGTGGTTGCCTGGAGTTGGGATGGAGTAATTGACTGCAAACAGGTGTGAGAGACCCCTCTAAGGTAATGGACATGTTCTATTTCGTGCTTGTCATGGTGGTTACTTGACGATATGCATGTGTCAAAATGTATCAAACTGTACATTTAACGTGGGTGCATTTTATTTTGTGCAAATTATACCTCAATAAGTTTTATTGAAAAATCTGCCTCTCTCTCTGGCTCTGCTTACCTCAATGCGGCTTCATTTGCAGGCAGGCTCTCCCCATGTGGTAGCAAAGGCAGCTCTCAGTAATTTATGACCCTCAGTTCAGCAGCCCCAAGGGAAAGAGGGCTTCTTTCTATATTACAGTAATGGCGTAGATTGTCATTGGATTAACTGAGGTCATGTGACCTTCCTCGAACCAGTCACTGTCTGGGGATGATAGTGGAATTCTCTGATTGGTCAGGCCTGGGTCATGTGCTAGAGCCAGGGGGTGGGGGTCAGCCCTCCAAAACTACAGAGTGTGAATAGGGGAGGAGTCCATTCCCAAAGGAAAGCAGAGGTGTTGTTACTAGAAGATGGAGAAATGGATGTAGATGCCATAGAGGTCTTCTACATAGACCTTCTCTGGATATACCTTCCTGGCTGGATACCTCTCTCTCTTTCAGACCCCTCATCATCCAGAATGAGACAGATCCACCTGTTTCATCACTTTTGTGATTTCTGCAAGCATGAGGTAGTAGAAGGGCAAAGGCATTGAAGTCAGACACACGTGGGTTCAAATCTCAGTGCTGCTTCTTCTTGGCCCCTTGATCCTAGGCAATTTGTTGAAGCTCTCCAAAAATCAATTTCCTTATCTATGAAATGAGTATAATTGTAAGACCTACCCTATGACAGTACTGTGAGGATTCAATGAGATACTTCATATCAAGTGCTTGGCACACAGTAAGCACTTAATCAATGTCATCTATTATTACTATTTTTAATATTTCAAATGACTTAAAAAAACTGAGTATTTACCTATAACCAGGTGTAGCAGGTGTATGGGTGCCCTGCCCATATCTCCTCGGTACTTTCATTCCCATACATAGTGATGGCATTCCACTACAGCAACCTTCTGCTCACTTCATATGACGGTTCCCTCTGGCATGCTGTCCTGCATGTGAGGTGGCCTAGAAGTGCTAGAGACTTGATGCCCCTGGGAGTAGCTCTCAGCCAGTGATGGCTACCCCAGTTTTCTCATCTCTTGGGTGAGGCAACCCCGAGGCACGTTCTACAGCATCTCTCAGGAGGTCCCCCTCCCTCACCCACATTTTGGGATTGAGCCTCAGTTGCCCCCTGCCATTTAAGACTGGATTGTCTTACGCCCCTTCCCCGTCTAACTTCCCTGCTCCTTCCTAACTACTAACTACACTACCTGCATTCAGACTTTATTTCAGAGCCTGCTTCTGAGGGAAGCCAACCTGAGATGCAGACCCCATGAGTGAGTGGAAACATCACAATTCTACTCTTGGCTAGAATCACCCAACACTGTATAATGTCACAGTGTGGTTGTCTCCTGCAGGCCAGAGGCTTTGACTGGTAGCCTTTAAAGCTTTGATGAATAAAATATGGTAGAAAAGAATGAATTATTCCTTAATAAATGCAGTTTGCTGGGTAGGCAAACCCTATACAAACATTTATAGGAGAGGAACGCAATGGGGGAGATGAATCCTGAAAGGCCCTTTCATGGCAGAAGAGCGGGAGTCACTGACAGGGGAGTTCTCAGTAAATACTGGTTGAGTGATTGATTAGTCTGGCTCCCAGCATAGGGCTATTACTCAGTGTCAGAATACTGGGCTGTGGCTTTATGTGCAGCCAAGAGACTTCGCGAAACTGCAAAGCTTGGGAAGCTGAGCACACACGTCCTGGCCATCCCTGTAGCTCTGCTGTGTTCATGGAGGGGCTAGTTTGAGTAAACCATGGCTCAATCAGGTGCCACTGGGCACCATGGTTACAATGGGTCTTGTCCCAGGCATATTGGTAATGACTTTGCCAAGGATCCACAGTCCCAGATTTTAATCCCTCTCCTGCCACTACCTTCCTGTGTGACCTCGGTGAGTCCCCTGCTCTCCTCTGTCAAATGGAGTGGTTTGGATGAAGAGGCCCCAGTTATTTATGCTTTGTGAACTGTATGAGGCTATTGCCTTGTCAACAACGTATTCAGCTGTTGCACATTCTCCATAGGGTGGGTGGGTAGCAGATGGACACTGCCCCATTTTATAGATAGAGTAACTGAGGTGGAGTGAGAAAACATGACGTGGTCACTACATACTGTGCCAGATTTTTAAAATTTCGGTACAGAATCTTATGTAATGTAACTCCTGAGACCTGAAGAGAGGACAGCCAAGGGTAAAGCAACTTAGATATGTAACCTAGGAAACACTGGCGTTGAGATGGAGCCTGCCAGTGTGGAAAGCACGTGAGCACTAGAGTTCTGATGGACATGGCTTTGAATCTAAGCCTTGGCCACTCCCTGGCTCCCCGAACCTCAAGGTCTTTACTTTTAAAATGAAAGAAATAATATCTATGCCATAAGATTAAGGTCAGGCTCATATGAGATAGTTAGTTCTGCTATAACACTTGTCCTGGAAACATGAATTTGTTCCAATGAGATTGATATATTAGGGAGCAATTTGAACATAATGTGAATTTCACATTTACTTATGTACAATTTCATCAGTGAGAAGCAATAGGTGAATGAAAGAAATTGCCCTCAGCTGAAATAAGCCATGTAAGAATACACAGAATGTTATATGTGCACACACCTCAGGCATCTACCTGATACCTAAGTTATGAGCCACACCCATCCACGTCTGGTGTTAAAACTTCCCGTCTGATTTCAGATAACTGATATCGGTTCCACCACCCCACAACACATCGGCTGCAGTTTTCCCAGCCCCCCACCTTCACAAGCCAGTTTCAGGTCCTTTCCAAGGTAGAGGGTCATATTTATTGTAGTATGTGTGTATTTAAAAACCATTTAATATGTGTAAAACTATGCTTCCATTTTTAGCAGTTTTCTGTGTTTTTTTAAATGTGTCACTGATGAAGTTTTTGAGTGTTGTGTCCCAACCTCATTTCCCCATAAACTTTGTAGTTTTTATTGTACAATGGTGCATAGTGCGGTGAATTTTAGGAATGCATATGTTATACTACAGCAGAACTGATTGGATAGCGAGGTAAAGTGCCTGGCATAGGGCGTAGTACAGAGTAAATGTTAGAGTGCCCTCATTCCCTTACTTTTCATCCTCATATGATAAAAAGTAGAAAGAGCTGAATTGTGACTCTTGATTGTTTAGAGAAACTACTTGAACTCCGTAGGTAAAAAAGAAAGAGGGATTTATTAGAATTCTATCTCTTATGGACAGGAATGCGATTTGGCTTCACTGAAGTCATAACTGTGACCTTTAGTTGTAAGAAACAGAAACCCAACTCATACTTGTTAAGACAAAAAAACGTTTATTGGCTTGTTGCTAAAAGGTTCCCTGAAGATTTGCTTCAGTCACAGCTGGATCAAGGCACTAAACCTATGCTATGTCACGGGGACGTAGTTTCCGTCTCTCAGCCCTGCCTTCTGCTGGCTCTGTTTTCAAGCAGGCTTTATTCTAGTGGTGGCAAGATGGTGGCCAGCAACTCGGGGCTCACATCTTTTTTCTAGTCTCATTTGCCTAAATCTTGAGATTTATTGGCTCTGATTGGGTCATATTCCCACCCCTGAAATTATAATTGTGGCCAGAGGGATCTGATGCTCTTATGGCCAGGTTTGGGTGTCATACCCTTCCCTGGAATTAGGGTATAGTCAGCTCTTATGCAAATGAACCTGGGTGGAGGTGGGAAAGGGATGGTTCTCCATAGGAAATTCAACGTATTAGTACCCGAATAAGGAAGAATGAATATTGGACGGGCAAAAACAACAAAATCCCACTGTAAGAAGTTACCAAAACAAGGGATTTGGAAGCCATTTAGATTTTCTTTACTACTCCATGTTTCACTGTTTTCTTTCCCTGAAACCTTTCTTTCTCTGCTTTTCTGATCCACGTGATATTTTCAGAATGGACAGAATCTGCCAACCCCACGCTACCCAAACTATTACAGAGCCAACCACCAGAAGGAGTGAATATCTCAATTCAAAATTCTAAAGGAAGGATTCTGACCCAGCTTGGATCAGGGGCTCACTTACATTTAAACGACCTGATTCAGGCATGGGGGTGTTGCTGTTTTGTTGCATAAACAGACTTCCAGGAGCCCACTGTTATGTCTGTAGATGTGAAGACCAATAGTAATGATCATTGTGAGTTGGTCAGACTACCTAGTAGGTGTCCATAACAAGGCAGGTCTTCTCAAATTTCTCCTCCACTATTTTCAGGATTCAAGTCCAAGATGGCTTAGCCTGTGGTTGATAAAGTGATGGACACTTGTTAAATACCTGTATCTGAGGCCAGAGACTTCACCTTCCCCAAACTCCTTGGAATCTAGCCCATTTAGCAGGATAGAGGCGAACAAGAGGAGTGAAGTTGGTGGGGTTAGAGACAGTGAGTGCCATCAGCATCTCCTTACAAACGACCTAACTTCTCAGCTTCTGTTTCACCTCCTGGTCCTGCTAGACATGCTAATGATCAGTGACACTGACTCACATCTTACAGAACTCAGGTCACTGGGCTATTCTTTTTTCTGGGATGAGGGAAATTGGATCATAGATATTCAGCCTCAGACCAGAATTAGTGAGATATGAGAGCGGGAAGTAATTCAAGTTTATCTTTTTGGTCTGCTTGGGTATTGTTTTGTGTGGCAGGTTAGCACAGTAGGACCAATTCTTCAGCCTCCCAGTATGCATACTCTTTTCCATGTGACTTTGCAGTTTCTGTCACCAAAGAGGTGGGTGGAGTTGCTTTCCCACCTACTGAATTTGGACTGGCCTCTGACTTACTGTGACCAATAGGATATTGTCGAAGTGACTCTACCAGTTTATTTAATTTATTTTTATTTTATGTATACAGCAGGTTCTTACTACTTATCCATTTTATACATATTAGTGTATAGATGTCAATCCCAATCTCGCAATTCATCCCACCATCACCCCCCACCCCCCTGCCACTTTCCCTGCTTAGTGTCCATACGTTGGTTCTGTACATCTGTGTCTCTGTTTCTGCCCTGCAAACCTGTTCATCTGTACCATTTTTCTGGGTTCCACATATATGCATTAATATACGATATTTGTTTTTCTCTTTCTGACTTCACTCTGTATGACAGGCTCTAGATCCATCCACGTCTCTACATATGACCCAATTTCGTTCCTTTTTATGGCTGAGTAATATTCCATTGTATATATGTACCACATCTTTATCCATTCGTCTGTCTATGGGCATTTAGGTTGCTTTCATGACCTGGTTATTGTAAATAGTGCTGCAATGAACATTGTGGTGAATGTGTCTTTTTTTTTTTTCTTTCTTTTTTTTCTATTTTTGGTATGCGGGCCTCTCACTGTTGTGGCCTCTCCCGTTGCGGAGCACAGGCTCCGGACGCGCAGGCTCAGCAGCCATGGCTCACGGGCCCAGCCGCTCTGCAGCATGTGGGATCCTCCCAGACCGGGGCACGAACCCGTGTCCCCTGCATCGGCAGGTGGACCCTCAACCACTACGCCACCAGGGAAGCCCCGGTGAATGTGTCTTTTTGAATTATGGTTTTCTCTGGGTATATGCCTAGTAGTGGGATTGCTGGGTCATATGGTAATTCTATTTTTAGCTTTTTAAGGAACCTCCATACTGTTCTCAATAGTGGCTGTATCAATTCACATTCCCACTAACAGTGCAGGAGGGTTCCCTTTTCTCCACACCCTCTCCAGCATTTATTGTTTGTAGATTTTTTGATGATGGCCATTCTGACCGGTGTGAGGTGATACCTCACTGTACTTTTGATTTGCAGTTCTCTAATGATTAGTGATGGTGAGCAGCTTTCCATGTGCTTCTTGGCAATCTGTATGTCTTCTTTGGAAAAATGTCTATTTAGGTCTTCTGCCCATTTTTGGATTGGGTTTTTATATTTTTAATATTGAGCTGCATGAGCTGTTTATATATTTTGGAGATTAAGACTTTGTCTGGTGATTCGTTTGCAAATATTTTCTCCAATTCTGAGGGTGTCTTTTCGTCTTCTTTGTAGTTTCCTTTGCTTTGCAAAAGCTTTTAAGTTTCATTAGGTCCCACTTGTTTATTTTTGTTTTTATTTCCATTACTCTAGGAGGTGGATCAAAAAAGATCTTGCTGGGATTTATGTCAAGGAGTGTTCTTCCCATGTTTTCCTCTAAGAGATTTTTAGTGTCCAGTCTTACATTTAGGTCTTTAATCCACTTTGAGTTTATTTTTGTGTATGGTGTTAGGGAGTGTTCTAATTTCATTCTTTTACATGTAGCTGTACAGTTTTCCCAGCACCACTTATTGAAGACACTGTCTTTTCTCCATTTTGTATCCTTGCCTCCTTTGTCATAGATTAGTTGACCATAGGTGCGTAGGTTTATCTCTGGGCTTTCTATCCTGTTCCGTTGATCTATATTTCTGTTTTTGTACCAGTACCATATTTTCTTGATTACTGTAGCTTTGTAGTATAGTCTGAAGTCAGGGAGCCTGTTTCTTCCAGCTCTGTTTTTTTCCCTCAAGACTGCTTTGACTATTCGGGGTCTTTTGTGTCTGCATACAAATTTTAAGATTTTTTGTTCTAGTTATGTAAAAAATGCCATTTGTAATTTGATAGGGATTGTATTGAATCTGTAGATTACTTTGTGTAGTACAGTCATTTTCACAATGTTCATTGTTCCAATCCAAGAACATGGTATATCTCTCCATCTGTTTGTATATCTTTAATTTCTTTCATCAGTGTCTTATAGTTTTATGCATACAGGCCTTTTGTCTCCCTAGGTAGGTTTATTCCTAGGTATTTTATTCTTTTTGTTGCAGTGGTAAATGGGAGTGTTTCCTTAATTTCTCATTCAGATTTTTCATCATTAGTGTATAGGAATGCAAGAGATTTCCGTGCATTAATTTTGTATCCTGCAACTTTACCAGATTCATCGATTAGCTCTAGTAGTTTTCTGGTGGCATCTTTAGGATTCTCTATGTATAGTATCATGTCATCTGCAAACAGTGACAGTTTTACTTCTTTTCCAATTTGTTTTCCTTTTATTTCTTTTTCTTCTCTGATTGCCGTGGCTAGGACTTCCAAAACTATATTGAATAATAGTGGCGAGAGTGGACATCCTTGTCTTGTTCCTGATCTTAGAGGAAATGCTTTCAGTTTTTCACCATTGAGAATGATGTTTGCTGTGAGTTTGTCGCATATGACCTTTATTATGTTGAGGTAGGTTCCCTCTGTGCTCACCTTCTGGAGAGTTTTTATCATAAATCGTTGTTGAATTTTGTCAAAAGCTTTTTCTGCATCTATTGAGATGATCATATGGTTTTTCTCCTTCAATTTGTTAATATGATGTATCACATTGATTGATTTGCATATATTGAAGAATGCTTGCATCCTTGGGATAAATCCCACTTGATCATGGTGTATGATCCTTTTAATGTGTTGTTGGATTCTGTTTGCTAGTATTTTGTTGAGGATTTTTGCATCTATATTCACAGTGATATTCTGTAATATTCTTTTTTTGTAGTATCTTTGTCCGGTTTTGGTATCAGGGTGATGGTGGCCTCGTAGAATGAGTTTGGGAGTGTTCCCTCCCCTGCAATTTTTTGGAAGAGTTTGATAAGGATGGGTGTTAGCTCTTCTCTAAATGTTTGATAGAATTCACCTGTGAAGCCATCTTGTCCTGGACTTTTGTTTCTTGGAAGGTTTTTAATCACAGTTTCAATTTCATTACTTGTGATTGGTCTGTCCATATTTTTTATTTCTTCCTGGTTCAGTCTTGGAAGGTTATACCTTTCTAAAAATTTGTCTATTTGTTCCAGGTTGTCCATTTTATTGGCATAGAGTTGCTTGTAGTAGTCTCTTAGCATGATTTGTATTTCTGCGGTCTGTTGTAAATTCTTCTTTTTCATTTCTAATTTTATTGATTTGAGTCCTCTCCCTCTTCGTTTTCTTGATGAGTCTGGCTAATGGTTTATCAATTTTGTTTATCTTCTCAAAGAACCAGCTTTTAGTTTTATTGATCTTTGCTATTGTTTTCTTTGTTTCTATTTCATTTATTTCTGCTCTGATCTTTATGATTTCTTTCCCTTTGCTAACTTTGGGTTTTGTTTGTTCTTCTTTCTCTAGTTCCTTTAGCTGTAAGGTTAGATGGTTTATTTGAGATTTTTCTTGTTTCTTGAGGTAGGCTTGTATTGCTATAGACTTCCCTCTTAGAACTGCTTTTTCTGCATCCCATAGGTTTGGATCGTTGTGTTTTCATTGTAATTTGTCTCTAGGTATTTTTTGATTTCCTCTTTGATTTCTTCAGTGATCTCTTGGTTATTTAGTAACATATTCTTTAGCCTCCATGTGTTTGTGTTTTTTACGTTCTTTTCCCTGTAATTGATTTCAAATCTCATAGCGTGTGGTCAGAAAAGATGCTTGATATGATTTCAATTTTCTTTAATTTACTGAGGCTTGATTTGTGACTCAGGATGTGATCTATCCTGGAGAATGTGCCTTGTGCACTTGAGAAGAAAGTGTAATCTGCTGTTTTTGGATGGAATGTCCTATAAATATCAATTAAATCTATCTGGTCTATTGTGTCATTTAAAGTTTGTGTTTCCTTATTAATTTTCTGTTTGGATGATCTGTCCATTGGTGTAAGTGAGGTGTTAAAGTCCCCCACTATTATTGTGTTACTGTCGATTTCCTCTTTTAGAGCTGTTAGCAGTTGCCTTATGTATTGAGGTGCTCCTCTGTTGGGTACATATGTATCTGTTATACCCAGATATAACTGTTATATCTTCTTCTTGGATTGATCCCTTGATCATTATGTAGTATCCTTCCTTGTCTCTTGTAACATTCTTTATTTTAAAGTCTATTTTATCTGATATGAGGACTGCTACTCCAGCTTTCTTTTGATTTCCATTTGCATGGAATATCTTTTTCCATACCCTCACTTTCAGTCGTATGTGTCCCTGGGTCTGAAGTGGGTGTCTTGTAGACAGCATATATATGGGTCTTGTTTTTGTATCCATTTAGCCAGCCTGTGTCTTTTGGTTGTAGCATTTAATCCATTCACGTTTAAGGTAATTATTGATATGTATGTTCCTATTACCATTTTCTTAATTGTTATGGGTTTGTTTTTGTAGGTCCTTTTCTTCTCTTGTGTTTCCCACTTAGAGAAGCTCCTTTAGCATTTGTTGTAGAGCTGGTTTGGTGGTGCTGAATTCTCTTAGCTTTTGCTTGTCTGTAAAGCTTTTGATTTCTCCATCGAATCTGAATGAGATCCTTACCAGGTAGAGAAATCTTGGCTGTAGGTTCTCCCTTTTCATCACTTTAAGTATATCATGCCACTCCCTCCTGGCTTACAGAGTTTCTGCTGAGAAATCAGCTGTTAACCTTATGGGAGTTCTCTTGTATGTTACTTGTCATTTTTCCCTTGCTGCTTTCAATAATTTTTCTTTGTCTTTAATTTTTGCCAGTTTGATTACTATATGTTTCGGCGTGTTTCTCCTTGGGTTTATCCTGCCTGGGACTCTCTCTGCTTCCTGGACGTGGGTGGCTATTTCCTTTCCCATGTTAGGGAAGTTTTTGACTATAATCTCTTCAAATATTTTGTCGGGTCCTTTCTCTCTCTCTTCTCCTTCTGGGACCCCTATAATGTGAATGTTGTTGTGTTTAATGTTGTCCCAGAGGTCTCTTAGGTTGTCTTCATTTCTTTTCATTCTTTTTTCTTTATTCTGTTCTGCAGCAGTGAATTCCACCATTCTGTCTTCCAGGTCACTTATCCGTTCTTCTGCCTCAGTTATTCTGCTATTGATTCCTTCTAGTGTATTTTTCATTTCAGTTATTGTATTGTTCATCTCTGTTTGTTTGTTCTTTAATTCTTCTAGGTATTTGTTCTTTAATTCTTCTAGGTCTTTATTAAACATTTCTTGCATCTTCTCGATCTTTGCCTCCATTCTTTTTCCGAGGTCCTGGATCATCTTCACTATCATTATTCTGAATTCTTTTTCTGGAAGGTTGCCTATCTCCACTTCATTTAGTTGTTTTTCTGGGATTTTATCTTGTTCCTTCATCTGGTACAAAGTACTCTGCCTTTTCATTTTGTCTGTCTTTCTGTGAATGTGGTTTTCCTTCCACAGGGTGCAAAATTGTAGTTCTTGCTTCTGCTGTCTACCCTCTGGTGGATGAGGCTATCTTCTGTAGCAGTTTAGAGCCTCGAGCTGAAGAGTCTTTGTGTATTTCTGCTTGCTCTCTTATACCTCCACCATTCCCTAGAGAACATGCCCAGACTAATCTGGTGGAGGATGAGAGCCATGTGAAATATAGCCAGGACACCTAGCAACGTCATTTGAGAGTATCCTAGATTAGCCAGCAATCAGCCAATCCCAGACATGTGAATGAGCTGAGCTGAAACTGGAAGGGATGCCTGGATGTCCTAACCTAAGTCATTGGTCATAGACTTGAGAGCTAAATAAACACATTTTGAAAATAACTACAGTATTTGGAGGGATGAGTTTTTTCAAAAAAAATTGATGTATAGTTGGTGTAAATATCGCATAAGTTACAGGTGTACAATATAGTGATTCACATGTGGGATGGTTTTTTTTTAAATTTTTCCTATTTTAATTGTTAGAATACTGTCCAAAGTAATACAGTAGAAATGTATTGTATATATGTTTATAGCATATATAAAATGAGAATATGAAAGCAATAGCATAAAGGATGGAGGGAGAAATTAGAAATATAATACTTAAAGTTATTACTCTCTATTTAGAGTAGGATATTATTTGAATTTGGAACATTATAACTTAAAGGTGTATATTTTAAATTTTTATTTATTTATTTTTGAAATATAGTGTATGTACAATATTACATTAGTTTCGGGTGTATTACATAGTGATTTGACATTTGCATACACTATGAAATGATCACCACAATAAGTCTAGTAACAATCTGTCCTCATACAAAGTTATTAAAATATTATTGACCATATACCGTATGCTGTATGTTACATCCCCGAGGCTTACTTATTTTATAACTGGAGGTATGTATGGCAGATGGTTTTTAAAGCAGCATTATTGTGGCAACCTATAGCTGATATGTTTAAGATAGAATTTAAAGCTTTGTATATTGAATATCTACTACGCAACAGATATGTTATGTATAGTGGCTTCAGTGTTCCCAACATATTTAGGTTGGTTGCATTTTGAAGATAACTGAGATGAGAATTATAGAGGTTATGTGACTTCCATGGGGCCAACCTGCTAATAAGGGGTTGGTTGGATGTAATAAGACAGATACTTCCCACCATATGAATCCACCTACCTCTCTGTGGTATGTCCACACCCAGAATCCCATGGTGACAATTGCTGTTAGTCCAAAGATCTCAATAATTTAGGGTAAAGGGGAACATTTCCTTGGACTGTGTTATCCTGAGGTTGATTATGTCTTCCTGTAAGTCTCAGTTTTAATAACTTCTACCATAAAGATCTTGGATTTGTTGATAATATTATCATATTTAAAAGGGCAAAGATTTGAACAGACAATTCACAAATGAATATACAAATGATTGATAAGCACATGAAAAGATGCCCGACATCATTAGTTATCAGGGAAAGGCAAACCAAAACTATAATAAGATAGATATCACCCATTAGAATGGCTAAATTAAAGAGTGACAATATCAAGTGATGGTGAAAAAGTGGAGCAAGTAGAATTCTCATACATTGAGGGTGTAAAGTGGTACAACAGAAAAGATTTTGGTCGTTTTAAAATAAAGTTAAGTCTACATTTACTGTATGACTTATCAGTGTCACGCCTTGGTATTTATTCAAGATTCATGTAAACATGTCCATGCAAAATCTTGTATACTAATATTTGCAGCAGCTTTATTCAAAATAACTCTAAAACTGGAAACAAGCCGAAAGTCCATCTACCAGTAAATAAGTAAACTACTTGTGGGATGTTACATAATAAGAAAAATGAATAAATTACTGCTATGTGCATTAATATGGATAAATTCCAAAAAAAAATGCTGAGAGAAAAAAGGCAGACATAAACGAGTACATAATATATACTTTTATATGAAATCTAGGATTGACAAATCAAATCTGTAGTGACTGAAGGCAAATAAGTGTTTTTCTGTGGCCAAGGAGTGGGGGATTTATTAAGATGGAACCCAAGGGGACTCTTTTCTTTTTTGGCTGTGTTGGGTCTTCGTTGCTGCGCGTGGGTTTTCTCTAGTTGCGGCGAGCAGGGGCTACTCTTCATTGCGGGGCCCGGGCTTCTTACTGCAGTGGCTTCTCTTCTTGCAGAGCACGGGCTCTAGGCACACAGGCTTCAGTAGTTATGGCATGCAGGTTCAGTAGTTGTAGCTCACGGGCTTAGTTGCTCCGTGGCATGTGGGGATCTTCCCAGACCAGGGCTTGAACCCGTGTCCCCTGCATTGGCAGGTGGATTCTTAACCACTCTGCCACCAGGGAAGTCCCCCAAGGGGACTCTTGAGGGTGATAGAAATGTTCTATATCTTAGTGGGTAAACTGGTATATACATTTGTCAAAAGCCATCAAAATGTACAATTAAGGTGGGTGCATTTAATTGTGTGTAAATTATAACCAATGAGGATGATTTTTAAAAAGACTTAAAATGATGTCTTCTGAAAGTCATGGTTAGGGGTTCTGGGGAGACGGTTGATGGTGTGGCACAATCAGCTTCCCGGAATTAGGAGAAAAACGCCCCAGCTGCCAACGACAATTCAAAACCACCGACAGCACCTCAGTATTAAATGTTAAAATGCAGGGAAAGCAGTTAGCACAGAGCCTGGCAACAGAGTAAGCACTCACTAAAAGGCAGGTCAAACCACAACTACTGAGCCCACGTGCCACAACTACTGAGTCTGCGCTCTAGAGCCCGTGAGCCACAACTACTGAGCCCATGTGCCACAACTACTGAAGCCTGCGTACCTAGAGCCCGTGCTCCACAACAAGAGAAGCCACCACAATGAGAAGCCCGCGCACTGCAACGAAGAGTAGCCCCCGCTCTCCGCAGCTAGAGAAAGCCCGCGTGCAGCAATGAAGACCCAACACAGCCAAAAATAAATAAATAAAAATAAGTAAATAAAAATAAAAAAGGCAGCTCAAAAACCCCTTTAATGAGTGCCTACTATATGCCAGGTATCACCTTATTTATATGCATTATTTCATTATATTCTCACCAGCCACTGTTACTACTTTCGTTCTGCAGTTGAGAAGTCAAACGTTTTCCTCAGTACAATTTTTTTTAAAAAAGGAAAGTGGAGAACAATGAAACACACACACACACACACACACACACACACACACACACACACACACAC